>NW_005842689.1:197271-202858 GCF_000455745.1 Alligator sinensis | reverse complement strand
GGGGGGAGAAGCAGGAAGAGCAGATGCCAGCAAGGAATCAGCTGTATCAGGAGGAGGAGGAGGAAGAGGAAGAGAATATGGTAAAGGCAGCAGAGGGGGAAGAGCCTCCGGCTCCGGACAGTCCAGGACAGGATTTACAGTTGGTTCAATGAAAGCCATCTCACTTCCCCGAACCCCCTCCCCCAATCCACATTCCTCCAAAACCTTTCTATTTCTACAAAGAGACATAAACGCTTGCGCATACATCAATTCCTCCCATTTACCATTCTGCCGGCAGAACAAAATCAATTGTAAGATAGTATTATAATTAACACTTCCCTCCGGAGGCTAATGTTCTTGATCATCTAGCTGATAGCGTGGCCACGCAGTTTCACAGAAGAATTTAGCTTTCTTCCTAGTCATAGGATCTCCACCAAACTCTGCCCAATGTCCCAATGCACAAGAGAGGGGGGTACATTTCCTAACCTTACTGTTAATAGTACCCATCTCAGGGCTGCCTTCCCGGTCCTGACCGTCCGACTTACCTGGGATCCAGGGATCTGTTCTTAGTCCTCGTCCTCACAGGGGAAAAATCACTGGTCTTGGACTCGGGCCAGACAGAATACTTACAGAGATAATCCCAGGCAGGCGTGCTGACGGTAGGCCTTATGCCCTTTCTACCCTCTCACCCAGGTGCCTGTTACTGATACTTTCACTCTATGACTTTGCACCGTTAGGCTACTGCCGCCTCAGCAATCCAGCTCCCCCTGAAACAAAAGTCTCACCGGGAAAAGAGATCCCGGGGCGCGCCTGACATTTGATAGAAATGCTCTAGCACTCGGTTTGAACTCCACTTTTACTCCAGCTTGTTGAACTGGTAATGTTATTGTTGAGCCCCAGCTCAAGTCTGGGATCGTGCCCGGTATGCAAAAGCCAATAAAGATACCAGGGGTGAAAGTATAAAGATTTATTGCTAGCAATACAAGGTGCAAGCGGAATAATTTCACGTAACAAGCACACAGAGTCTTAATTATGAGCATCTTTTATACAGGAGGATTGGACCTTTATAAGCATTCTTGTTTGCTAATTGGTTATAAGGGAGTGACGCAAGGAGTTCTTTACTGAGCATGTCTCTATACCTGTGTTTTAGCTATGTATCTCATTTCCATACATGTATGTTTCATTAGCATACTTTCTCCCCACCTAGGGGTGTGAATCTTAATATTTAAATCAGCTCTTTGCCCTACTCCACTAATTCTGTTTTTGTTTTCAAGTCTCCTTTATCTAAGACTGTCTTCTCCTTATCATTGCAATTGAGCATTAGTTACAGAACAGAGACTTTTGCTTGGGCTATGTGTAGTGGTTTCTAGGTCAAACCTAACACAACCAGTCAGCTGAACCAGAAACTTCCCAGGTTTTGCTTGATGGCTAGAAAATGGTATTGAGAGGTTTGCTTTTGAGAATTGTCTCATAGATAAAGTCAATATTGCATTATGATCCACGGCAATGGCAAGGGTCAATTGGTTTCTAAAAGTCTGTTTGTGACAGTTTCTTCAAGGCCCACTGTGTCTGACACAGGCAAGCAGACACATAGGCTGGGAAATTGAAAATATGTACCACACTGTTCCATAACATGAGATAAGGGATTCTGCTGAATTGGTCAGGTCAAAGTGCACAGTTGGAGATCCCTTCTTCTGGGTTTGGGGAACAAACCAAATGAAGAGAAATTGGTAAAAGCCCAAATTAGGATGTGTGCATGTGATGGGTTTGTGAAACAGGAATATGCTGACAGGACAGAACATGGACAGTATGATGACCACAGGGAAACCAATCAGCGATGCCCGAAGAGGAAGAGTCATCAAAGGGGGAGAAAGGATACAAAAGGAGGGATTTCAGAGCAGCAAAGGGTCCCCAAGAGGGGAACATGAGGCCACCATGGGCAGAAGGCACACCATCAGCCCATCTCACCCACCTCACTGGAGGAGGGTGTGCCTTGGCCTCTGACCTCCAGGCTGCTGACATCTGACATTCCAGAGAGAACCTCAGAGTGAAGCTCGCATCCTGGCCAGATGTACCTTGACTCTGTGAACCCTGGGACTGGTAGATATAGAATTGTTTGCATTGTTCTTATTGTTACACAGTGACAGCAGATAAAATTAGCCTATTATTGAATGGAGAGGTGTTGTGGTCAGTCTGAGGGTTTGGGTTTGCCTGCAACAAGGTATCTGAGTCATAAATCCAGCACCAACACTACTCGCCCCTTATTCTCCAGAGTTAAACTCTTGAACTTGATCAGCCCACTCTTTAAACAAAATAGTCTTTAAAAAAGAATGGTTTGAGAAACATCAAGAGCACCTGCATAAACCATCAGTGAGAAGGGTATTTGCGATACCAGTAACTACAGACGCAGGGAAGATCACCTTTTCTAGTAGCTGGCTTTGTCTTTGTATCAATAACTACTAGCAAGCATTCACCTTTTATAGGTGGGACAAAGAAACAGTAGCAACAGAGAGCATGACAGATTTAGAGAGAGAGAATAAAATCTGCTGCTGGAAAATATCATCCACACCCCTACATGTTCTGTCTACTGGCCTGGGCAAGTAACTACCCAGAGTATGGGTGTATGAATTAAATGATAAAAGGAAGGGTAGGATGGATAATTTCTGATTTAATATTATAAAGCCCAAACTGCATCTAAGGATTCTAAGAAACCAAATAAATTGACAGGGAATAAAAATATACTTTCAGCTCCCTAAAATTACCTGAGTTGGGTATCTTCCTTCCCTCCATACTATAGTAAAAGCAACAAAATCACTTACAGTGTTATATTCTCCTATCACCGACAAAGATGAACCCAGAAATCAATTTATTCTGATTTCTCAAGTCAACTAAAAACCCTACCAAACTGTGGGTGATGAAGTATATGACTAATGTCAGAGCTAGACAAACCAGTCTCCTTAAGTTGCTGTTTTTGCAATTTTGTCAGGTGGAACAAAGGGATATTACACTGCAGTATGATGTGCTGTTTCAATCAGATGCCAAAAGTTATTAAGTGCACGATATTTTTCACAATCTGTAAGGTTTTTCTTGTAGCCAAGGTTCAGGAAAAACGATGTTGATGATAAGTGGAAGCATTAAGATTAGCATTAATCTTCATTGCGCTGCCCTCATTTTGCAACTAGAAATCTAAGCATGTAGTAAAGTGACTTGCTTAGTGTTTTTATAAGGATGACTGCATCGCAGAAAAAAGAATTGAACATGGATCCCCCTGTATAAGGCCTGATATGGCAGGGCACTAATACTCTTAACAGTCTCCTGGAGTCTGTAGGAAGTGAGGATACTCAGCACTTGGCAGAATCAGGCCCCTAATTGCAAGACTACCTTTTCTTTATATGCATTAACTTTTCTTTTGAAAATATACAAAGGGGCACATACGAAATGAAAGTGCTACTCAACTAGCATGCAGAGTGACAGCCCTTTAATGGAGTAAGGATAATTATAAGATATTTTTAAGCTATGTGAATGACTGCTGAATTTGGACAATGAGGAAAGAAGATGCAAGAGTGATAGAAAAATTCTCTTTGGGGAGAGAGGGAGGAAAGAGCTTGTGTGAAGAAGTCCAAGCTTTACACTCCAAACTGTTACAACTGGAATAAAGGAAGCTGGGTCATTTATTGTTATTTGAAGGGAAATGTCCCTAAATGTTGTCAAATTCTGCATGGACTTCCCTCCCCTCCCCGCACTCATTCAAAGAGCCTTATAAGTATTAGTGGTGCGGAGAGGACTAGAACCTATATTGCCTCCCTGAACAACAATTCATATGTATTTGCCTATGTGCTGACATATTTAATGTGCCCTAGACGCAGCTGATTCAGTTTCACAGACAAGATTTACTATGTGGGTTTGCACTGTGGTATAAACCATAGCAAAATGTTAATTGCTAACTTCGATAAATCTGTTCTAAGACTATTATGCTATTTAGGCAATCTGCTAGAAAATTAGGAACTGTAATTTTGTTTTGTATTTCTTGAAAATTAGAAAATGTTACAATTGAAAAGGAAGCTTCTTTTGCAGAAAGATTCCGTAATTGGGGCCTCCAGCTGGAGACTTATGTTTGGGAATTACATTTGTATTCTTCGATGATAAATTTCTCCTTATTTATACTAGATGCTGTTTCTTGTCTAATCCAGGGGTGTCAAACATATGACCCAGGGAGTCATGCCACCTGATCTGTGGGATACTGGAAAGGCCAGGAATTCATGGGCAGGGTATGCTGCTGAAATTGGGGGTCTGGAGCCCCACTGAGGACACATCAGCACTCGAGATGAGTAATAGCTGCATTGATGCTCACAGCTTCCTGATATTACTTGCCCTGCCACTGGGTCCAGATCTGGCCCCCAGGAGCCCCACACCTGGGGGCTAGATGAGTATGACACTCTTGGTTTCTCTATCATACGGCTATGGCTTCAGATATCAACTTCCAAATCTGAGCCATGTGCTTGGTGTAGTCCATTAAAAATAAATTCAATTGAAAACGTGATATTTGGAGACTGTAAGTTAGTTCTGGCAACATATTTTGTTTACATTTCTCAGTGGAGCATGGAGAGAACTTTGCAGTTTGAATTCAAGTGGATTTATTTTAGTGGAGTCAACACTCCTTTGGGGTAAAACTTGCACTTACTTGATTCATCTTATTTGTTTTTACTTCAAATAGACAGATTTCTAATGAATGTAAATTAGGCAGAACCTTAGTTCCCCATCACTTAGCTTGCTGCAGTTTAAAAACGGCTCATTTATATAGATCTATGGATAACATCCACAAAGGTAAACTAGGTCAGTGCTGCCTATTTCCAAGTTAATACTGCCGGATTAACCCTGGGTTGGACTAAACAATCTCACTTCTCTACAATGCCTCTTGGTATTGGTTATAAAGAGGAACTGGTATTGGTAAATAATCTAGCTAGTGTATAAACCTATACACCAGTGCAACTTATTAGAATTCGGCATCGAGTTACCCTAGGAAAGATCGGGGGTAAAATTAAATCAGCGAAAGTCACACTGGTGTTGGTGGTGTGTGTCTGTTTCCATCCCAGGCAAGGGGCAGTTATCATCACTCAGTGCCTACAGCAGTGAGATGATGTACCGTGGCAATAGCGACTACTGCATAACATCTGCCCTGGGAAATCAGGCTATCTGTCCCCTCTGTGCACCAGCGGGGCTCAGGTCAGCAGCCAAAAAAGGACGCGAACCGGACCGAGGGAAGCAAGATCTTCTGCGTCCGCTGTGCAGGTCTTGAGAGGCCTGCACTTGCCACCCAGGTAACCTCTGGCGTCCTTTTCTCAGAGCAGTCTCGCTGAAAGCCAAGGCAGGGCACTAGTCCTGAGGCTAAGGGCGGGCACGGGCTGCAGCCCCGGGTCCCAGGGTTGCATGGCCGGGGGCTGCTGTCCTGACACGGGAGTCCTTCGCGTGTTTTACAAACGTGCTGCAAGCGATGAAGGCTGAGGTGGGAGAGGGAGACCGGCGCTGCCTCGGGCTGAGGTGGCTGCAAAGAGCAGAGGAGCGGGCACGAGACTGCCCGCGGAGGGCTGCCAGGCCGTGCTGGCGCGGA
>NW_005842689.1:189734-196936 GCF_000455745.1 Alligator sinensis | reverse complement strand
GTGCCGCTGCCGCCTCCCCCAGGCCGGGCGGCTCGGATGAAGTGGCAGAAAGCGGCCGGCGCGGGGGGCTGAAGCTGGGAGAAGGGACTCGGGGGGGCCCAGGGGGGAAGCCGTGTCCCCGCCTGCTTGTTGCGAGCCTCTTCCCTCCCCTTGCTTTGGAGCAGACCTGGAGGCTTATCAGGCCGGAGGAGAGGGTTGCGGCGGTCCCGGGGGCAGGCTGACTTGGGCTGCCTCCTGCCAGGACCCTGGAGCGTCTCTTTGTAACTGTGCTGGATGAGGTGGGAGATTTGGTACTCCTGTTTGTGCGATCCCTTTGGTGTGGAGTTGAGTGGAAAGGAGTTTTTCTGTCCCGCAACAATATTGATTGTTGGGAAAAAATCGTATTTGGTATTAAGGTGCTATCTGTCCATCCATCCATCCATCCCGAATATGGGAGAGGACAGGTTATTCATGGTGTAGAGCATAGTTTCTCAACCTGTGGTACACATACCCCTGGGGGTATGCAGGTACCCCAGCACTTTGTCTCTTGCCCTCTTTTCCTCTCAAAACTATGGCACAAAACTTGGTGTGCCACGTATTGCACAGCGCTTTAAATTCCCCAGTAATAATTTGGTACGCCGTGCTTTGTGCAGCACTGGGTTCAGCCCTCCTAGCTTTGGCCTACATTACCTCTAGCCCAGGTACATACTGGAGTTGTGCACCCCTGGTATAAAAGGTGGCAACCCTATCCACACCAGATCAGACATCTGTCATATCACGGCCTATATACACAGCCCTCCTTCCAAGATATGGCACACATTGGTCTGTAAATATAAAATCCCCTGGAAAATTGAGTGTTGGGGTACTTATTAACATTTTCCAAAGTTAGGGGGTATTTGCTCCTTAAAAGGTTGAGAAACACTGGTGTAGAACAAAGGTTGATTATTATGGTCACGCTTGCACAGGTTAGTTGTCTGCGGAGATCTTTATATCTGAAGGCTTTCTTAGTGTATACTAGGTAGGCTTTTACAGGAGCCTTGTAAGGCAGGTCTTTTGTGCAGGTAGGGAAACTGAGGTAGGGAAATGAATGGGCTTACCTAAGGCCACAGAGGGAGTTCAAGCCAGTTTAAAAAATAATCAGCTGTTCCTAACACAATGCCCTCCCCTCTGTTAGGTTGTAAATAGCTGCTGCTTTGTAACACTTAACGTTTTGCAAGGAGACCTAGTATAATAGTGAATGGCTCCCTGTGTTTCTGTGCTTCAGGGGTGGCAGTTGCTTGTGTGACAGCCTATGTCAAGACCTCTGCTAAGTGATAGAAAGACTGATGTAGTGATATACCAGGAACTGAAGGGAACAGGAAATAAGCTGCCCTGAATGTTTGTCTGTTTTTCCCGAGTTGAACTTGCTTGTAAATCAACTGTTGTCAGTGATATCATCTTCCTCTTCAGCTCCTGCATCCCTGACAGTAGCACTGTTTGTTTGTTCACTGCTTAAGCAGCCAACAGCAGATTGTGCTGCTGGGTATTACTCCCTGGTTCACTGCTTGGGAATTAACCATAAGTCAGTGTTTAGAGTTTTTTCTCTGAAGAAACAGACAGGTTGTACGTTTCAGCAAGAGCCTTAGCCCTACTTGCCTGCATGCTTACTTGGCCTCAGGGTATAAATCACTTTTTAAGGCATCTCTAGGTGGCAGCTGTGGTGAATAGCATTAAAGTGATCAATGTAGTGGACGTCATCATTGTTGGGGCATTTTAATAAGTTGATAACCTTCTTTGGTATTAATGGAGGGACAGGAGGAGCCTGTATGTGATCAAGATTTCGCATTCTGTTTCAGTGGGGCTTTTTCAAAAAAAATTCCCTTATTCTTATCTTCATGGCTTGAAACAGCCCTGGTATCAGCCAATATCTGCTGCTCCTTCCTGCATAACCACAACTGAAGTTTTTCTTTGCATCTGTTGTTCCCCTTGGTTCTCTAATTGCTAGTACTGTACCCACAGCATTCTAGAAAACAAATTATGAAGGAGTAGGAAGATTATTTCAGTATCTTGCGCACACAGCATGGTTCATTCAAGATCCAAAAGCAGTTTTATAAATATTAATCCCTCCCAACAGAGCAGTAAAGAAATAGAAGAGACTTAAGTACAGCTAACAGGTAGGGTTTTCTTGGCAGTTAATGACTACCGAAGTTGAGGAATGTTGCTATGTAAATGGTCCTTAACCCAGCTGATCATTAAATGTCTTGTATGAAGATCAGTATTATTATATACAATAAAGAAAATAGTTTCTTTTTGCTTAAATGTCATTGGTAATGGAGATGGCAGCCTGTTTCCATTATGATACTTTCACTATCGGTGAAATACTAATACAAGAAGAATTTTATGCTGGGCTATTGTCATACTGTTGACAACTGAGGTAATCAGTAGCCTTTGATATTTCCTCAAAGTGTTCACAGACTTATGGCAAGGGGATGCAGTAATTTCTATTTTATTCTCCAATAAAGAGGGAAGAATACAGATGCTCTGTTTTACCAAGTGAAGATAAGTGGTTTACATTTGCAAGCAAGCTGAATGAGAAACTTGAGGAGGCTGGTTACAGGGAGTCCTTAAAACTGAATTAACATTGAAATTTATAGAAAAACAAAGTGAGTTAAACTGCTGTTGTTTGCAAATAACTTGCAGCTGTATGGCATCATTTGTTACTCATCTCCAGTGTGAAGATTTTATGCATTTTTATATACATATACAGTAGCTTTAATTTTACAAATAACCAGTGCTTCTCTTTGGTCTAACCCAATGGGCAGCATAATGCTAGTGTTATAAAGACTGCAAGTTTTCGTGCTGTGCCTGCTATGTGCTGACAGTGCTTCAGTGCCTATGGTATTTTAAAACACTATACAAATATTCAGAGATAATAATGTATACTATGACTTCCAAAAAGCCTTCAGTCTGGTAACCCATGATGTTATCATGACAAAATTGGTGGATTGTGGGCTTAACTGTGAAACAGTTAGGTGGATATGAAGCTAGCTGTGGGGTAGGACCCAGAGAGTCCTAATGAACAGTTCTGTGTCGTCCTGGCGAGAAGTGGCCGGTGGTGTCCCACAGGGGTCAGTACTTGATCCAGTACTTTTCAACATCTTTATCAATGATTTGGATTGGGGGGTGAAGAGCTTACTGGCAAAGTTTGTGGACAACACCTAGTTATGGGGAAGCGTGGTCACGCTTAAAGATAGGCTACAGATACAGGTGGATCTAGACAGGCTAGCAAGTTGGGTGACTGAGAAACAGATGAAGTTCAACATTGAGAGATGTAAAGTGCTCCACTTGGGGACGAACAGCCCCCTACACACCTACAGGCTTGGCAGTGCCAACTGACCAGCACCGTGAATGAAAGGGACCTGGGGGTAACAATAGACTATGGTATGAATATGAGCTGGCAGTCCGACTCTATAGCCAGCAGGGCAAATAAAACTCTGGCATGCATCAATCGATGCATCTGCAGCAAAACCAAGGAAGTGATTCTTCTGCTCTACTCAGCACTGCTGAGACCCGCAGCTGGATTACTTAGTCCAGTTCTGGGCACCACACTTCAACAAGGATGTGGTAAAGCTTGAGAGAGTCCAGAGAAGGCCCACCTGTATGATCAGAGACTTGCACAGCAAGCCATATGAGGAAAGGCTGAGCGACCCTGGGACTCTTCAGCCTGAAAAAGAGAAGGCTGAGAGGGGACTTGGTAGCAGCTTACTGCTACATCAGTTGGTGAACAACTGCTCACAAACTGTTGGAAAACTATTTCATAGATTTCATAGACATTAGGGCTGGAAAGGACCAGCCCCCTAATCAAAGGGATGGCAGTCAGCAGGGGTTAAATGATCCCAGCAAGATTGGCATCCAAGTGTTTCTTAAAGGAATCCAGAGGTGCCTGCACCACCTCTGAGGGGAGTCTATTCCAGGCCATGGGGAAAATAAAACTAAGATAAAATTTTGTCTGGTTTCTTCTTGGTTTTATATTTCCAGTAGTGGCATCTCAAAATGTTATGCAACTCTGACTAACCATACAAAGGTTTTTAAGAATGCACAAGGTCAAATCACCTTTCACTAAAAACGTCTTCACAGTTAGCGTCCAGGCTGTGGAATAAGCTCCCTTCAGAGAAGGTGCAATCGCCTACCCTGGAAATCTTTAACAGGAGACTGGATGGACACCTTGCTGGGGTCACCTGACTTCAGTTGTCTTTCCCACCTGGTGCAGGGAGCTGGACCCAATGATCTTCTGAGGTCCCTTCCAGCCCCTTACAATCTATGAATCTAAGCAATCAAAACACCAGCATTTATCTTAGAACAAAACGGTTTAAATTTATGACATGTACAAATACATAGTATCCCTGATTATAGTAGCAGAGAAATAGAAACAGTAAGGGCCAAGGAAAGTACATCTTCATTTGAGATTTGAAATAAGATAAAGGTAGGGAGACTGTGAAGGCCACTCACGCCAATAAGAGCTGCTCTTGGGCGAACGTTCATGAGACTTTCCATTGAGGCACAGATGCAGCTGATACTAGATAAGCAAAAGAAACACGTTAGAGAATAAGACTTGAGTTGATATAAGTTGCAATAAATCCCGTGAAAATTTGAAAATGTGTGCTGTGGTCCTGATTGCACGGTCTTTATTCAGCAAAATTGTTCTTGGCTTGCAATGGGTGCCTAGCTGATCATAATGCTCTTGGCAGCTTCCATTTTCTCTTTCAGTTGCGTATGTCATTCTAAATTCTGAATTACCTTTGTGTTGAACATTTGATAGAGAAATAAAGTTGGTTTATTGTGTTTGTGACCATAATAATTCCCTCTTTTTCCCTGAGCTGAGTAAATACTAGAGGTGCACCTATGTATCGGTCGCATATTGGATTGGCACTGATAAAAGGAAAATTTAACATTATTGGTAATTGGTTTTTTTTGGCTGGTGTATTAATGTCATCAATAAAGTCTGTGCATGCATCCAGAAATACAGCTGGGCAGTTTGGAGAGCAGTGTCCACCCAATAAGTCTGTGAAGGGGAAGGGGTGTAGGGGAGGGAAGGAGCATGGATGGGGCAGATCAAGGCCCCCCCCTCGAGGGAGGGAGTCGGGCTGAGGGAGGGATAGGCACTGCCTAGCTAGGGCTGTGAATGGGACCCTGGGGTGGGGTGTGGGATGCTTGTCCAGGGTGGTTGGGAGAAGGGTCAGCTCCACTGGGGGAAGCATGGGGGATATGTGCCCCCTGGATTTGTGCATGGGGCAAGGGAAACTGCCAGCTGTGGGCTCAGGCCTCTTTCTGGCAGGGTGGGGCTAAGCCAAGGCTGCACTCTGGGCAGATGAGTGGTTGTGGCACTGGGAGGAGTGCTGTGGCAAATTTTGGGGTGCCTGTAGCCCATCCTGTAGCCATCCCTCCCAGCACTCCTGTTGCCTGCTGTGTCCCTCCCCACTTGTTTGGAGCGCAGCCCACACCCAGCCTCTCCAGTGGGAAGAGGCCAGTGCAGCCCCTGGCCCTAAGCCTGCAGTAGGCAGTCTGGCCTCACCCCTGCACAAATCTGGGAGGGAGGGCACATGCCTCCCATGCATCCCCTGGGGGTCCACGCAGCATCAGGGAGCTGCCCCACCCTCCTGCAGCCCCCAAAATTCACATTCACCGCCCTGGCTGGGCAGTGCTTGCACCTGCCTCAGCCCCACTCCCTCCCTCACTGTGGGGCCTCAATCTTCCCCCCTCCCCCACGCCCCTTCCGCCTCCCAGACTTACCAGTGGGACACTGCTCTCCAAGCTGCTGGGCTGCATATCGGCAATCGGATCAGTGATAATAGTTAATAATCGGCCATTGGTATTGGCTAAAAAAATCTTTTTTGGTGCACCATTAGTAAATACTCTCTTAGCCTTTAGGGTTCGAAGTGCCACTGCTGCAGGAGAGGAGGAGGTGTGTGTATGTGCCAGCTTCAAGGACGGGGCAAGTTCAGCCTGCCCGTCTTCCTGCACTAGAAAGAGTTGGATCCTGCTTGCTTGTTCTCTTCAGGGAAGGAGGTGATGATTTAATTGCTTAAGGGCCTGTGAATAGTCCATTGCTGAGAAGATGGCTCCAGGGATTGTGTGTGCATGGAAGGGAAGCTCCATTTGCTCTGGAACTGGGAGCAGGTGTGCTGCCATTTCTCCAAGGGTTTTGTTGACTGCACCAGTAGGCACCAGGAGACGGTACCTGAGGATTGTTGCGGTTGTATGGAGCAGAGCCTGGCCACTTTATTTTCTACATCCCATCATAGGGGGTGAAGGAACATAAAATTCATGGTTCTGTCTGCAAAAAACACGGCGTGAGTAGGGGTGTGAAAAACTGATATTTATCAAATTATTGTTTAGAAATGTGGGACCTGGCTCATTGTTGGTTCATCTGTTCTTACAGGTTGTCTGTGGACAATGCACATGTTTCAGGGAACATGCAAGAAATTGTGTAGTAGATGATTATGGAACAGCTTGCTCACAGGGGAAGCTTTTTCATACAACTTCTGAAAATTAGTAGTTAGTTTATACCATGAACCGTGAAAAAATCCATCATTCACACATCTTTATCTTGTAGTCTTTACTGAGTTGTTCAGTTGCCTGGAACTTCTGTGTGATTACATTTTATTTAGTACCCTTGATTGTTTGTAAATAGTATTCTCATTAAATCTCAACTAACTGTTTTCTGTTTGCCTGGCATTGGTATAGATTCTTTCGTAATTCCTCAGTCACTGTCAGCCTTGCGTAACGAAAATAATATTGTGATGTACAGTAAAATTTCTGTTATCTGGCATCCTCAGGGTAAGGGAATTGCTGGTTATGGAAAAACTCTGGTGTGTGTGTGGTGGTGGCTGCATATGGAGCAGCAGCAGCTCAGGTGGTGAGCTTCCCCCCGCCCCTCCCTGCATCTGGCCGACCAACTGGAAATTCCAGTTTGTAAAATATTCTGATTATTTAAATGCCGGCTAGTGGAGATTTTACTGTATGAAGTTTGCAGATGGCAAGTTTTGTCGTTTCACTCTGCAGTCCCCCTTGCCATATTCTTCTGAAAAGACTCTTCCCTGGAAATGGCTGCAACTCAGTTTTGGCAATAAACCTGCTTTTTGACCCCTGCACTAAAATTCTATGCAGAGTAGTGTGTCATCCTTAAAATTGGTGTGAAGTCTGACTAGGTAGATTTTTTTTTTTCCTGCTGTATCTGACATGGG
>NW_005842689.1:175121-189703 GCF_000455745.1 Alligator sinensis | reverse complement strand
AGTACACTTGCTTTTAAAAATAGAGGTAGTCTCTAGAGAACAAAAAAGTTTTTGCTACAAGGTGCCAAAAAGCCCACAAAACAAGAGAAAAGGATAGGGAGTAATATTAGTCTATTAAATTTAATCTAATTTATAGTTGATGCCTGTGCACTAAATCTGAATGCTCTAAACATAAATGTTTTAACTTTTAGAACAGTAATGTCAGAATGGATTGGCTTGCTTTCAGAGGGTTGGCTGATTTTTGGAAAATTGAACTTAATTTTTAACTTCTTGCCTGTGTTTTATAATTTGTTTATAACTTTAAAGGACACTGCATAACTATTCTAACTAAACCGTTTCCACGCTCCTGTCCTGTATCAGAGTGACTGGTTCCCTTTGCCTTTGTTAAAAATAACTGCTGTAAATTGTTTTATTCCCCCCAACTTTATGATTATAATGAAAACTAAAAGTTACAGTATTGCCATTAGGTGGGTGGCTACATTCTGTCATATAGTTAAGCATAGGAGTGCACCAATAGAGATTTGGGGGGCTGATACTGATAGCTGATTCTCAAGGAGGCATATCAGCCGATACTGATTTGATTTCCGGTGCAGCTGGTAAGTCTCTTGTGGTGAAAAGGAAGGGGGGAGGGAAGGGGCATGGGGGGCAGATCAGTGCCCCCCATAGTGAGGATGGGAGTGGGGTTGGGACAGGGGCAGGCGCTGCCCAGCTGGGGTGGGCACGGGACGGAGCTGTGGCTCGTGCAGGCGGTGGAGAGTGGTTCCCGCCGCTTGTCCAGGAGGGATCTGTGCTGGGTGGGCCAAGCAGGCTGCAGAACTGTGCTCAGGGCAGGTGGCAGCAGCGCTGGGAGAGGGCCTGTGGAGGGGGTTGTAGTCATCCCAGATTTCACCGTAGTCCTCCCATAGCCCTCTCTCAGCACTGCCGCCCACTCTGAGTGTAGCGCAGTGTGGGCCCCAGCCCACAGCTAAAGCCAGCCTGTGCCGCCCTGCACAGATCTGGAGGCACACACCTCCTGGACAAGTGGCGCACAGTGGCGGGATCTGCCCCCCGGATGAACTGTGGCTCTGTCCCATGCCCACCCTGCCCTGGCTGGGCAGTGTCTACTTCAGCACCACTCCCTCCCCTGCCACAGGGGGTGTAGATCTGCCACCCCACCCCCTTCTACCACAACAGACTTAGCAGCTGCACGCAGCTCTTCATGCTGCCAGGCTGTGCTTGCCGCCTGCGTGCTGCGCTGTGGCTGTGTGCACGTACAGGCATTTATTGGCCAAATTATCAGCCACATCAAGCCAATTTCCAATAGAGTTAATTTTCTTTATATTGGTGCCAATCTGATATTGGACCGATGTATTGGTGCACCTCTAGTTAAGCAGTGACCTTGAGACACTCAACTCTGTGGTATCAGTAAAGCACAAGATTTGGGGTATAGAAGACTATTAAGATTTGGGGCACGAAAAGTCAAGTTTACCTGTAAGATGCCAGGCAGTGATACCATTTACATACCAAGTAGTTGAGAGTTAGTTGTCAATTTTATACCATGTTCAGTGGTAACAGGTTTTAGAAGTCCTTTTCTACTGCTGCACGGATCTTTGGTAGAGGATTCTAATGTTTAAATAGCTGTCTGGCCTTTATAATACATGTGCACTGTCTCCCTCTCTCAACTCTTCTTGGTCTGGGCATGTGTCTCATTTGAATTTGGACACTTCACTTTGCAGCAAAATGTGAACCAGCGTATGTCATGCTGGGCCTTTGAGGGAGCACTTTGTAAGGTAGAAGATGGAGAGCTGGTGCTACATATGTTGCCCCATGATGGAAGGGGTTTCAATCTCTCAACATGCTGGGTTTTTTGTTGCTGATAAGCAAGGATCCTGGTTTTCTGTGTTTTAAAAAATGCGAATTCTCTGATTAAAAACCCCAGCATCTGCAGTTAAAATGAAACGCCACTATATGTATGTGTGTCTGTGTATCAGTTGAACAGGAGGTTTTACAGCGTGGATAAAAATCAACGATTTAATGGATTTTTTTTATTTAAATCAGATTTTTTTCTTTAACGTATTTTTCTATTTTTAAGATGCTTTAAAAAATAAACATATAAAGATAGTTTTAATTTATGTTAAAGATCAAAGATATCATCATAGAATAGGGCTTACAACTTCTAATTATATACTATTTGAGACAATGTATACATGTAAACTTTTTAGAAGTTTAGGTTACAACAGGCCATGGACTATATTAGCCCAATCTTATGCGGTTCCCAGAGGCTCCTCTATAGATTAGTAAAGATTAAAGAAAACCACTCTACCCAATGGGACTCAGTGCTCGGTCTAATAGATCCCATTAAGCATCTCTGTGATGCTTAGTTTCAGTTCTCAAACTGGATTTGTGCCTCCAGAGATCATAGGCAGACAAGGTTCTTTGGGTAGATGTGATATCTTTTATTAAACAAACTAGATAGTTGGAAAAATTGTTCTTTGCAAGCTTTCTGGCACAAACGTCCTTCTTCAGACACGGGGAGAGTTTACCGTCTCCAGAGATAACATCCTTGTTATCTATCATCTCCATGTACTGCTGTTAACAGACCTGATTACCCACCCATCAGCCCTCCTGTCTCTTTGAAAGTTTGTGTACACACAGTCAGGCCCTTACCTTTTTCTAAAAGTGGAAAGTTTCAAGAAGTTAAATGAATAAAGATATTAAACAAGAGTGCACTTTTTGTAGAAAACTTTCTGTAGAAAATCATGATTTAAATCTATTTGATTTAAATCAAATCTACCCTAAGATTTCATTGTTATCATTTTAAAGAAATTTGGAAGCCTACCAGTGCCTCAATCACTATCTATAATAATAATAGGCTTATTCTGTCTAGAGCACTCTGGTTGTCTCAGCAGCCAATCACAGTGCTTAACGAAATAACAAATCAAAGTGCTCCGGACAGCCAAATAAGCACATTGTTATTATAGATCTTAAGGCATTTCAAACAGATATGCAGGCAAGTCAGAGCTAGCATGAAGTACCAGGGCCCCACATCGCAGAGCAGGCAGGCTCTGCCAAAGGTGGGGGGGAATGGGTGAGGGGTCCTATCCTTTTCCTTTTTTCCAGAGCCTGCCTGCCTCTCCTGTGGCCAGGGGGACGAGCTGCCCTGAGCTGCGGGGGGGGGGCCCAGTGTTTCCCTCTGTGGTGTCAGCACCCCTAGGACTGCCTGGGCAGGGTGCCAGCAGGTGGGTGCTGCCTAGGGGACACTGCTGCCATGGAGGGAAGCACCACGATCCCCCACAGCTCAGGGGCTGTGTGGCCTGCCAACAGCTTGCTTCCCAGCTGAGAGAGAGAAAAACAAAATCAAGCCCCTTGCCACTTTTTTTTTTCCTTTTGTCAGAGCCTGCCTACGTGAGCTGCCACTGGGTCACGCAACCTCTGAGCTGCGGGGGGCCTGGTGTTTCCCTCTGCAGCAGCAGCGCCCCTCGGGGCTGCCCTGGTGGGGTGCTAGTTGCATGGGTGCAGCCCTAGCTTGCAGACAACACCTGCCAGGTCCAACGGTGCACAGGGCACTGGAAGCCCGGGCATGCTCAGGGAAGCTCGGCCTTGGCAGGCTTCCAGCGCCCCATGGACCATCCCCGCTGCCTTCCTGCTATCTGGGACTGCCTGGGAATGGGCTGGCTGCCCCAGGAGGGTGGCTGGGTGTGCTGGCAGCTGGAGAAGGTGACAGGGACGATGCATGGGGCACTGGAAGCCCACCAAGCCTGAGCTTCCCTCAGCACGCCCAGGCTTCCAGCATCCTGTGCACTGTCCCTGCCACCTTCTCAGGATATGGCCCTTTTACACGTAAAGAATATCACTGGAATTTGTTAAGTAGCACACCTAAAATACATGGGATGTGTTTTAGTTTGCGATGTAAAAAAGTAATGTAAATTGAAATACACCACCAAATGTGTACACTGTTATGAAATGTAATCGTAACATGCTGCCAAACGTGTATACTGTTACACAAGTAAATCGTTAAAAAGGGCCATTAAACCACTAAAACGGGCAATTTCCTCATGTGTACAAGGGTCATTTTATTCTATGACTATAAACAAGTCACAAGGTCAGACTCTTGACAAAATAAGTAGTTATATTCCTAAACCTGTGTTTACACATGGACAGCTTTATGTAGCCTTTTTGAGGACAAGATGTTTTGATTCAATTAAAGTATTTGGTCAAAGGATAAGTAAAAGTCCTGTATTTACAGAAATACTTTTGCAGTAAAAATTTAATTGCAGATGTTTTGTGGGTTTCAGCTAGTAATAAAATACATTCTAAATACCTATAAATTTTGGAGTTTGATTTTTGTTTTTTATCATGGAAAATCAGAGCTCCCCCTGCCCCCTTTGCTCATGAGGACACAGGTCCAGCTGTGGCTCTCTCTCCCCGCTGCTTTGTGGCGCTGAGCAGCCCAGATATGCTGGAACCCTGTCCATGCCATTGCCCCCCCCCCCCACTCAGCCCTGTCGGAGGGGGCCCCCAGCTGTGAGGTCTGTGGGGCAAGGGACCTGGGTCTACAACCCCCTGCCCTTACCAGCAGCACCTGAGCCCTGGCTGTTATCTGTGGGAGGCAGTGGCTCCTACAGTGGAGCAGATTGTAGAGCCTGGCACCCGCTCTCGCATGGGCAGCACCGCTGGAATAGAGCCCTTTGGTGGAGTGGGAGCAGGGAGGGGGCTGCCGACTGTGGGCTCAGGGTCCCCACCCTGCTGCCCTCCCTCTGGGGCCTCCACAGCCCAGCAGGTGGGACCTGGTGCAGCAGGGCAGAGCAGGGCCAGCTGGGGAAGCTCAGTACCCCTGCCATGAGCCAAGTATCACTATGGCGAGGTGCTCCCTGCCCACTTGGCAGCAGTAAGGGTGGCAGTGTGGAGTTGTGCCTTTCACTGCAGCTGGGCGGGCAGGAGGCATCTTGCCACGGCGGCACTAGGCTCGTGGCAACACTGAATTTCCCCACCTGGCCCAGCTCTTCACTGCCGCATCAAGTCCTGCTTGCTGGGCCATGGAGGCCCTGGGGATAAGGCAGCAGGGTGAGGAGCCCAAGCCCACGGCAGGCAGCCTGCCCCCATCCCATGTACAAATCTGGGGGGCATGTGCTCCCCATGTCCCCCCAGGATTGCATACAGCAGCAGGGAACCAGCCTTCCCTCGCTCCCCAGATGAGCTGCCCACAGCCCTGTTCCACTTCCTGCCAGGGCCCTGTGGCTGCCCTAGGCACCAAGCCCCACACACCCTGGGTAGCAGCCCTAACCCTGCCCAACTACCCCCTCTCAGTATGGGGCCTCCAATCCGCGCCCCCCCCCCCCCCCCCTCTGCCCCCCCCCCCCCCCCAACTTACTTGTGGGAGCTGCTCTTTAGACTGCCTGGCAGCCATGTGCTTTTGTGAGCGCACATGATGCCCCCTGCCTGACTACCCTCCTCCGGCTCCCCCCCAGCCCCTTGCAGGGTGGAACTCTGCCAGTCTGCTAGACGAAACCACCCTTAACCTGCATTTTTCTCCTTAAAGAGAAAATCCGTGTTTTCTCCTTAAAATGAGAAAATCTGTGTTTTACTGCATTTTTCTATTGCAAACGGAAAACCCATATCCCTGCTGATAAATGTTTTATGCTCGGCCATTGGGATGGTTAGATGCCTTTGCACTTTCACCATTTGTTTTTAATATTTGTTTAATAAAGCTTTAAAAATTCAAAAAAAAGTTAGGCTTGGTCTCTCGCTCTTAGTTTAAAATCTGTCATGAATCAGTGAGAATACTTAAAGCTAGGAGATTTATTCACATTCTCTTATCTGAGAGGATAAATCCATGTAATATTTTTCTCATGGGGAAATTTTAGTTCAAAAGGTAGCTTTTGAGAAAGTTGCAGATGCCTGGATATGATATTTAAACTGTAACTTGCACACCCAGTCTAAAAATGAGGATCTTCTATTTCATTTATGTAGAAGCAGCCAGGCCTGTGAAAGGAGTACAAATCTCTCTTTGTAGTCATTGCATTGATATTCCTTGCTGGTTTCTAGCTTGAGCCAGACTGAAAAGAAATATGTGCATTGTGTTATGCCTGATCGCAGATTGACTAGCATAGTCTGAAAAGAGGCTATGGATGATGATACCAATATCAGCCTAATTGCTCTCCCTACATCAGCAGCATATATAAAGCATCCTGGGAATTGCTCGCCCTACTCTCATAGGAGCTGGTCACATGAGTCTGAATTTTCAGTTCAGTTCATTAGTCAGCCATTTTGGTCAACACCCTGCTTACTGCGCACAACCAATCCTATTAACACTCGGTATTCTGGCTCATCTGGGGGAGAAAGGCTGGCAGTTTGATTCAGCACTTCTGGAGATCTATTTGTCTGTTTTGGGGTGGTGGGTTTTTTTTCTTCTCATTTTGATTTGGAAACCTACAAGGGAAGCTTTCCTTTTCTTTTTTTTTTCTTTTTTTTTTCTTCTTGTTTTTGATGCAGAGGGCAAGATTTCTCTGGATGCTTAGGATTCATTGCCTCTAGCACAGCTGAAGAAAGAGAGTTGGCAGAGAAAGGAGGAGGAGACAGACAAGAAGAGGAGCATCATTTTTTGCCTTGCTCTGTGTGTGTGTGTGTGTGTGTGTGTGTATACATATATGAAAAGACCAGGGCAGTTTGTGTGATCCTATGCAAATCTGCTCTTGAACAGCGAGGTATTTCTTTATATTTTTTCCATTTGGAAAGCTTTTCTTTCTAGTCCTTTTTTTGTTGTTGTTGTACCAGCTGAGTCATCATGTCTGCTCTGACGCCTCAAAGTGATATGCCAACCCCCACCACAGACAAGATCACGCAGGCTGCCATGGAGACCATCTATCTTTGCAAATTCCGAGTGTCTATGGATGGAGAATGGCTCTGCCTGCGCGAGCTGGATGACATCTCACTTACGCCTGACCCTGAACCTACCCATGAAGGTATGGTCAAATTCTCTCGTAGGGGAGCCCTGCAGCCATCTCATTGTCACAAGCATGGAATGTGGGAGACGGGTGGTCTTCACTATACAGGTGCTTTCATAATATTGTGAAAAACACGACCAGAATTGTATCTCTCAGCCAAACAATATATAACTCTGAAAACAGTCTAAAGATAATTGCATCTTTTTCCAGCATCAGAGATGTGTTGTATTTTATTTTTTTTAATCGATAAACCTGAAGGTGCATCCTAAGAGATGACAATACAAAACCTCATAGGGAAGTAAATAACCTGAATATTTTTACCGGTGCATTTTATTTTTACATCCCTCTTTAAACAGTTATTAAGACTCTTTCAGCTGTTTTGTAAATATGCCGTGTTAATTCCATATTTTTGTGCTCCATTTTTTTTTTTTTTTTGTATGAGAATAAAATTTTGGCAGATCACAAGGGCTTGTGCAGTCATGTCTGGTATCAGGTGATAATGTTACTAGGACTCCTGCAGTCAGTTGTTTACAATGGCTTTGAAGCCTGGGGCCTGGAGCATAGCTATGTAAAATATTTCTTTCCTTTTCTGGGAGTACTACTGATTAGTAATGTGACTGACAGTAGGAGTTTAATATCCAGGTGAAGTGCAGTGAGAATGAAATAGAAAGAACCAATGTAAAGCTTTACAATGCATAAAATCCCTATCCTGTCCTGTCCTGCAAAAATAATGGTAAACAGTGGGTTGTTGCATTTCACACAGCATGCTTCTGACCCAATAGTTACTTTAATATCAAGTGCTGCAAGCTGCTGAACTCTCCTTGAAATGACCAATATCAATTGGAGCTGAGGACCGTTTTCAGCATTAGGTTCTTATTCAGTAACTATTGTGATGTAACTCCACAAACTAGTTATATTGAGTCATTTGGCACTGTCCTTGTCAAATTAGTAACATCTTATTTTGATATTTTGCTAGATGGGACTTTTGTATGGAATTGGTCTTGAAAATAAGATTGGTTGCAGGGACAGCAAGCAGTCCATTAGCTCAGATTCTCTTGCAAAGGCAAAGTAATGAAGAATGTAAAGGGTTTCAAAATAAATCCATCTTAAGTGTGTCCCATTGTGCTTGGGTGGATACTGCAGTGCACACTTTCAGACTCTGGTGTCCAAACTAATAGGCATAATGGAAGGTATGAGGATGAAATGGCAGATATGGCCTTGAATTTTCTTGCTGTGGCATCTGTGTGTTATGTTACTCATATTACTTCCTAGTTTTAGAATTTGCTCATTTTTGTCTTATGGCCTGTTCTTTGTTGAAAGTACATTCTTTGAGTAATGTGAAAAGAGTGGATTTTGAGAAAAATCTCTATCTTCTGGGACTTACATGATGCACATGCCCTTTTTTAGGAAATCTCTAGTACTTCTAATATTAGAGATGGAAAAATGGATGCACTGTTGTTGTTAGAGTTTTGGAAAACCCCTTTGATCAGATATTGATTCTGCATTCATGGATTGTTTAGGTGCAGGTTCCATTCTATATGATCCTCCAAACTTAATCTGAAAGCTGGACTACCATTAATTTAGTTTGGGCCCAGCTCTGCTTAGCCCCTTCTATAAAGATGCTGAAAACATGTCTATCTTCTGTAATCTGATCAGGTACTAATTCAAATCATATGCAGATCTAAAAAAAAGAACACCCAAAGCACACAAAACAAACCCTTTCTACCCAAATAAATGCTTCTATACATAATAGCTTTTATTTTCAAAACTGTAGCTAAAGATGCTTTTAAAAAAAAAAAAATACTAGATTCTGTTAGAAAATACCGACCTTTCTGCAGACACATTTATGTCTAGAATTTTTTTTCCAGATATGACTTGAATAACATATAAAACTAACCTGACCTGTTATATAGATGTCAGTAGCCCTACAGTTTAGGAAGGTCATTTGGGAGGGAGGGAGGCAGATGCTGCCTGTTGGGCCCCAGATTGTTTTTATCAAAGATGATCACTGTCTTTCCCCCAAAGGCTGACAGTTTTCCTTACAAAATGAGGCTCACACAAGCTTCTTTATGATTTTTATTTTTATTGTAGTCATAGTATTAGTAACAATAGTAATAATAATAATTTGAAATATAATTAAGCTATAAATAGTTTAAAAGTAGAAACCTGCAGCCTGTGGGGTTTTGTGCATCTCGGTTTCTGTTCTTAAACCCTTTCTGTTCCTCAAGGGATTCTTCTTGCAGCTTCTTCCAATTCTGTGAGCAGTGAGCTGTTGTGTAGTATAGTGACACCTAGATTACCTATGATGCCTGCCACAAATAAAGGTAGGTAAGAAACTTCACCCTGCTCCAAAAACTTCAGTGGTGGTGCATCAGGATGAGCTTCTGTCCTGGCATTAGTAGTTTCCATAGTGGCTGTTTTCTCCCCTACAATGACTGGTTCTTCTGGTGTTACAGATGAGCAGCCCAAAAGGGAAATGAGAACAAGAAGCAGGAAGGAGCAGTGTTCTTGCTTGTAAAAGAAAGAAACAATACTAGCTCTTCAATGAGAGGAAAGAAAGGCAGTAGACAGGGAGAACAAAAGAGAGATGGAGGAGGGCAGGAGAATGATGGCAACAGCACAGGGAACTCAGTGAAGAGAGCTTTGAGTTTGGAGAATTTTGATTTATTATTTGTGTATATTATTTACTATATTTTATTGTCTTTCTATAACTTTCTGGGAAGTCTGCACTACTTGACTGTGTTGGAATCATTAATGGTTTCTAGCCTCTCCTATGTCTGGTTCCCAATATTTTCAACTGATTCCTTGGTTTTATAGCCTGTCTCTGACAGGCTATAATGTGATTTATACTTTTGCAAATGTTGCTACTTCGCTATTCTGAACCTGGGAGCTGAGAAATCAAGGATCCTGGTAACCAGTGGGTTTCATAAATCCTACAGAGACAGAAATGTAGTTTAAAAAAAAATGTCTAAAGCAGCAGCTTGTGTTTAGTGGTTTATGTAATTGTAGCTATTTTGTTGTTTATTGTAGAAGTTTTATTAGAAAAATGTGTTTTTTAAACACAAAAAAGGCAACTGAAGGAAAGAATTCTCCATTACTCTGAATCTGTATGTTTGCCAAAACATTTCATATTACTGTATTTACTCAAATACAAGGTGAGGTCCCCCCCCAGGTAAGGTTCAGACACTCTACTTAATCCTTCAAGTGACCACTATAATTTACTTGACAGACCAAAACACGTTTTACCAGTTAATCTATTTTAGTCCCGTTACAAAGTTTGCACCACGCACCCGTGTGCCTGCACACCCATCGCCATTCTAGTGCTTTCGCTTGTCATCATCACATTTGTCCTCATTGTCGTCACTGTCCTTGCTCTCTTCAGAGGGCTTGCCTCTAAAAAGTCTATGCCTGTCCCTTTTCCACCATATGAGGTCCACCATCTCCATCCCATTGTGCTACATGCAGGCCCACAAGTCATCCTGCCATAGCTGGTCACATGTGCGGCTCTGCGGGCTGCTGACGGGCCGCACACCTGGCTAATTGTGTGCCATCTGTCAGCAGCCTGCAGAGCCAGACATGTGACCGGCCCGTGAGGCCCCGAGCGGGTGCCCGGCCGTGGGACAGTGGGGCGCAGCGGTGGCCGCTGCGTGTGAGCCCCCCCTGCCCCAGGTCAGTCCACAGAGGGATGCTGCTGCCCTCCCCACCCCCCTTCTCCTGGGAGCTCTCACAGAAACACACTCCTGCTCCCCCCCCTCCACCCCCATTCAGACCCTTTGCGCTTCGCTGCCTCCTGGCAGCCAATCAGGTGAGCAAGCTGGGGTGGGGGGAGGGGAGGCGCTGCGATGTACTGCATGGGGCTGACTGCACCCGGCACGCCCCTCCTCCACTGAGTAAGAGGCGATGTGTGGGAATGTGCCGTGGGAGATGCCGTCATCGCCACCCCCCAGGGCATACTCTGTCCCCACCCACCTGCGTGTATCCCCTATGACCTTTCCAAGTACCCTAAGGGGTACGCGTACCCCCGGTTGACAATCCCTGATATATGGAATCTGATTATTGGGTGATCATCTTATAAACAGGGCTATCTTGTGATGCTCCACGAGCTTTCATCAACACAGCTCTCAGAGCTGCATTAATTAAAGCGCCCCTCGCCCTGTCTCCTGGATTACGTCTATAAATGTCCACCGGTGCTGGAATGGAGAATGTATGAGCAGTTGCAACCTTTGCAGCTATTAATCCTGCATTCCCCAAGTGGAGGGTGAGATTGAGCACAGTAGGTGTTCAATATTTATGAGGAGAAGCCTTCTGTCATCTCTGTACTCAGGAGCCTCTGATTATATTAGAATTCCCTTAAGTAACCTGATTTTGTTATTTTAGATGGAGGAGCAAGAAAGGAGTTAATATTTCAGGAACGTAAGGATGTATCAGTAAAACAGGAGTGCAAGGCAAACCATTGCTCAGGCATTGATATTTAAAAGAAATAAACACCCTGTCTGCAGCAGCTGGTTTTTTTTTTAATAGAAAAAATGGCTGTATATTCTTGTTCTCACTTTTTCCAGATGGAAAAACAGTCTTTTCGGATCTGATTCTGATCTCTGTTATGCTAGTATAAATTTGGAATAACTCCCTTTACTTCAGTAGCAATTATCTGGGGTTCGATGGGGTAATTAAGAATAGAATCTGTCCTTTTTGACTTGTAGAAAAGGAGCATAATCAAGCTTCCGGGTGGAGTCAAAAACTTTCAGCCTCTAGCAGTAGTGTTTCATAAACATTGTACGTACCGTATTTACCCCAGTCCAAGATGATTTTGAATTTTGGACAACCCCCCAATAATTAGATTCTCTAATAGAAAATTATGAATTTGTTGATAATTTTCCATATGTCAAATCTAATTATTGGGGAGTCATTTTGAATTTGTCCCTCCCACCGCTGAGGCAGTTTCCAGACCCTTGCCACTTGCCCTCCCTCCCCCCATAGCATTTATTTTAGGTTTTGGCTCCGGCTCCAGCTCTGTCCTCAGCTCAGCCACTGACAGCTCTGGCTCTATGCCCAGATCATGGTCAGAACTGGAGCTGGAGAAGCTACTCTGCTACTGCAGTCTCCCCGATGTTCCTCCCTGCTGTTGCAAGCTGGAGATTTTGGCGCTGCTGGCTGAGCCAGGGTGGTGCAGGTGGCAGGGAACAGTGTGTGTGCGTGGCAGTGGGGAGCGTGGGAGAGCTGTGGGAAACCACTGTGTGTGTGGTCGGGGGGGTCAAGTGTAAGGGGAAAGAGGGGTGCAGGTGTGAGTGAGCAAGTGGCAGGTGTGGCAAGTACCAGGGAGGAGATGGGCAGAGCTGGAAACCAAGTAGCAGCTTACCGCTATATCAGGGGAATACATCAAGGGCTTGGTGAACAACTGTTCACCCGGGCACCCTTAAGGAAAACCAGGAGTAATGGCCACAAACTCCTGGAAGACCATTTCACGATTAACACTAGGAAAAACTTCTTCACAGTTAGGGTGTCCAGACTTGGAATGAATTCCCTCCAGAGTTGGTGCAATCACCTACTCTGGAAATCTTCAAGAGGAGATTGGATGGTCACCTCGCTGGGGTCACCTGACCCCAGCTCTCTTTCCTGCCTGGTGCAGGGGGGCTGGACTCGATGATCTTGCGAGGTCGCTTCGAGCCCCTTCCAATCTATGAAAAAGAGTTGACTACCTGAACCTCAGCAGCTGCTCATCCTGCCCTACCCATACTCAACTCCAAGATGAGGCTTTCTTTTCTCATGTTGCATGTTAAATTCTAGCAAACACAGTAACTTAGGCTGCTGACAGATGTTACACTTAAGATACAATTAACCTTTTTTATATCTCAACATAAACAGTAACCCAGCCACACATTCAGGGAATTGGTGGTGCAACAAATAGGGAAACCAGCCACAAAAATATTCCACAAACTGTGTAACACTTTTGGCAGGTTTTCCTTGAGCTTTAAAATTGAACATGTGGCAGGGTAGCCCCTCTATGCAGCCTTTTGCCAGCTACATGGTGAGGCTTGGTTGACAGCTCCTCCCCCCACCCCCGGCAAGTTGACAGCTCTGGGCTGCACAGCAGTGCATGGTGCTGCACCCCTTTGCTTTCAGGATGCCGAAAGGAGGGGAGCCCATTTGCTGGGCTGAGTCTTGAGGAGTTGCAGGGCATGGTGCTTACCTTGCTCCTGAGCCTCCCTGGGAGTTGAGGCAAAGCAAGCGCTATGCCAGGTCAGGGCTCCCCACGGGGCTCCCCACGACTGAGCAGATTGATTTCCTTACCTTGCAGCTAGATATTTTGCATAAGTCGAAATGAGATAATAAATTTCACTTTATCTTGTAAAAAAAAAACAAACAAACAAAAAAAAACTTCAGAATTTTGCATAGTTCATGATCATGCTGGACAGTTAGTGAACTATTTCTCCCCTCTTTTCTCCTTTTACATAAGATGATAGAAGAGAAAAAGAAAGTAAGTTATAATACTGAATTTCTAATGGTTTTCTTAAACCTTGTAATCTTCCAGCTACTGTGTGAATTCTGATTTAGAGATGAGCTCTCTTAGTTCTTCTTTTTGAATTTGTAAGCAGTGTTAGCCAGTTTGTTTATACTGATTTATTCTCTCCCTTCTTAGATCTAATATACTTTTGTTATCTTTCCTTTTTCCCCCTTTTTGGCTGTAGAAGTCAGACCTAACTTTTCTTCTTTCATCTTTTGACAGCAGTTGCAGCTTGTTTTACCTGCCCATCACAGCTTTAGTAGAGTTGGCTAAAATTCCCAAGAACCCTTATGTTTCATTTTTAAAAGTGACTTGCATAATGTAATGGTTCTTAAGAGCCAAAGGCCTAAAGCATTGAATGTTGTGCTGGTTTTTAACTATTCTGGTTAAGGTGCTGATTTTTTTTTTTTAATTTTTTTTTATTGAAAAAGTTAAATAGCTACAAGTTTCATCCATACTGTGAATGAAGTTACACCACTATTATGATGCCATTTATTGCTATTAGTTGATTTTCCCCCTAAATTTATTAGGATAAACAATGGAACTGCTTCTATGCTGGAGGCAATTGTACTTCAAGTATATATGAGCTTGTGTGTATATGTAGACAAACTTTAAAATCACATTTAAAAAAATTAGGTTTTAAGCTTCTTTCATCCAGATAGTTAAAAGAAAAAATACAAGTAGTTACCTGACTCCTAGGAAACAAATGGGAAGTTGCATTAAGCACTCTTGTAAATCATACTAGATATCTATCTGTACCTCAGGTGTATAAATAATTCTGTAAATTTGGCCCTTAGGTGCTTTTAAAAATATTACCTGTTCTTTTAAAGAAATGGACCATAATTTCTCTCAGTATTCTAAAGTGATCTTGCACTTGATAATTTTCAAGAACCTTGCTTGGATATTAAGGTCTTGCCTGCTTATTTCTTGCTGAGATAAACAGTGTTGATGGGTTTAATGTGTTATTCACAATCGCCTTTCCCAAAGCTTTTACAGGATCATGCATCCTACTATTCTTTAATCTGTAATCTTGATTATTTGGTGCCCTTGGACTGATTAATTTAAATTTCTGTAAACTAAGACCACCAAATAATCTTGAAAGTATTTTTCTTTGTGTCTTCTAATTCCCTTCCTCCTAATTTTGCAGGTTTTTTTCC
>NW_005842689.1:171322-175090 GCF_000455745.1 Alligator sinensis | reverse complement strand
CATTGCAAGTTGAAATTTCAAATTGACCTGATTCTTGTCAGATTTACTTGTGCCCACAGGTTTCTCTAAAACAGCTTAGATGAAACTGATGATTGTTTAGTTTTCAGTCTGTTGCAGTCTTGGTTATGCCAGGAGCAAGAACAGAGAAAATGGAACAGGCTGTGTACAGACAATTTACGTGCAGTTTACATTTATGAGACTGGGAGATTTCCCTTGTATCCAAACAAACAGACATTTTAATGAAGGCTTAGAAATATAGAGATATCAGTGGCCCTGACCTGAATACAGCCTCCTGCTTGTTATATGTAAACTGATTTTTTTTTCATGCCAGATAGATAGATAAATTACTATCTTAAGTAGGATAAGAGGTTTTTTTCCTGTGTTACTTTTGACTGTAGCATCAGGTTCATCTTGTCACTTCTTGAAAGTCCAAATTACTTTATTAATGCTTGAGTATGATGGCAAAACTTGCAATTGACTCTCCCCTGTTGAGATTTCACTGTCCATATATTTTTAATTATGCAGGAGAGACCTGCAGCACTCTCAAGCTCTTCCTTTTTTTTTGTTTTTGTTTTTGTTTTTGTTTTTGTTTTTGTTTTGTTCCTGTTGACTTTAAAAATTGTTTTCTTCTACATTTGTTGTTACAGGAATGTAGTCTGTCTTTATCCGTAACATACTGTAAAATTCATCCACATTTTGATGTAGGGTGACCACCCATCCCTAAATGGGCAGAACAGTCCTGGAATGGGAATGTTAAGTCCCAGTCCCGGGCTACATGACTCTGGGACAACATTTGTCCCAGATTCACAGTTTCGTGCAGGAATCTAGGTTTTCCATTCACTGTGGAAAACCATGGGAAACGGTGGGTTTCCCCTTGCAGGCTGGCAGAGTTCGGGCTGGTTGGGGCTGTTAGGAGCGGGATGCAGGGGGTGCCACATGCATGTGCACACCCGCATGCATGCATGTGGCTTGCTAGACAGCCAGGCATCATGAAGATCAGCTCCCTGCAGGTATGTCTGTGGAGGGGAAGAGGGCATAGGGGGTGGGCAGATTGAGGCCCCAACAGTGAGAGGGGGAGTGGGGCTGGGGGCACTGGGTCATGTGCCCCCCCCCTCCCCGCCCCCGATTTGTACATGGGGTGGGGGCAGATGTGGGCTGCTTGCTGTGGCCTTGGGGCTCCACCCTGGCAGTGCTGCCATGGCAAGGCACCCCCTGCCCACCTGGCAGTGGTGGGGAGTTGTGTCCCCCACTGCTGCCAGAGAGGCAGGGGGGCACATGGCTAGCATGAGGTTCCTGTGGGTAAGGCATGCGGGTGTGCACATGCACGTGGCACCCTCTGCATCCCACTCCTGACAGCCCCAAGCAGCCTGGAAGCCTGAAGTGGGCAGCCCACATGCGCCCCTTCTCCGCTCAGCTTTGCTTTGGCCATGCTGCCAGTAGGGACAGATGGAGAGGTGGCCATGTGTCCCACCTTTTTCATTTTGAAAAGGTGGTCACCCTAATTTGATGGTAGGCAAGTAGGCCCACAAAAAGCTAACTAGCATGCACAGAGCTTTTGTATTTCCAGTCCTTTTAAGTAACTTTCCACTTTTTCCCACATGGCATCTTTTTGAGAAGTCGCAATTGAGAATACAACCAGCAAAAGAATCTGGTTGCTGACCTTCTCGTGAGCACAGGTTTTCATTATCACTTTTGCCTCTAAAACAGAGTTAATACTAGTCCAGCAGAGGGCTAGACTAGATGACTTCTTGAGGTCCCTTCTAGCCCTCCTTTTATATGATTCATAAGGGTATTGAGAGCCATCTAACAGTGAAGCTGCAGATACCATGGTTTGTAGAGGGTGCTTTAGAAATTAATAGAATTATGGCTTTAAATGTTTTAGAAATACAGAACTTTCAGGGTTGCACCACTTACAAAGCACTTACGAATGGTCAGTTTGAGATATGGCTAAACAGTGACTGTTTTTTCTGTGAAAGAGCAGTCTTTTGATACAGTAGAGCACTGAGACTGTATGTGTGTCTGAAGAAACTTCTGTGTTGATTTATTTCAGTTCATGCTCTGGTTTGGTTCCTCATCTTAGTTGAGGCATTTGCAACATAATTTTAAAGGCTTCCATCTTTTTTTTACTTTTGTGAAGTGTTTTTGTTCATAGCTTGTGTAATTCCCAGATCATATTTGTCTGCAATTCTCATTTTGTTTCACTTGGCATTTTGATAGCAAAGAGGGAAGAATTAGAGTGCTTATAAATGCATTTTATGCTAATAAGAAACTGGGCTCTCAAATTCACTATATTACTTAAGCACGTCGGACATGTTAAAATGTCATTTTCTGTGAGTTACACTTTGTCTTGTCTTATTTTTTCAAAAATAACTTACTGTTCTGATTCTCCTTAAACGTTTTTGGCAATGGTATTTGCAAATCATTCATTTTTAAATCTAGAGATGCCTTACCTGTTAAGGACTACATAACACCATAGCAAGAAGGACTCGATGCTTGCCACCCATATGCATTTGCATGCAGAACACTGGATTGGAAAGTAATTTGGATATGGTTAGGTAATCCAGGAAGAGTAAAAGGCAGTCATCATTTAGCGAGGAAGCTGCAGAGCTGAGGGCTCCGTCCTGAGGATTTATTATATAGTGGTTGCCTATCTACAAGTGATGTGGCTGTGTGGGTTAAGCGCCTTCATATGTTTGAGGAAGGAGCTCAAGCACAGAATGCTGTATCCTATGTCCAGTGTGGTTTTTTTTCTAGAGTGAATCTTGTAGGTCATTTGAACTAAATATGTAGGTTATTTGCACAAGACCAGTGCTACAGCATTTTGTTCAGCTTTGAATGAGGAGGGCTATGTTAGCTATTTGTTCAGATTTAAATGAAGCAACCTAAAGCAAAGCCTCTTCTGGGATCTAACCACTTTTGCTATTAGATTCTTCCCAACTGCTGTCAGAAAAAAACATTTATATCAAATCAGATATTGCATTTCCCTTGTCTCTCTCCACCATGTCAGAGGCCACAAGCCATACTTCCTCAGTGTGTAGGGTCTTCTGCATTAAGTTTTTGGGGTTGTTTACTAGTGTGGCATTGCAATGTTTAGCAGTGTTCCCCGGGGGGGGGCGCTTCTAGCTTGATATGCTGTTTTTTGCAGTCCATATGCCAAAGGAAAGCATGACCTTCCCATATTTCTGACTTCATTGTATTGCAGTGGATGGTCATGGCAGGGTCAGGCCCGGACACTGCAGTTCCCTTGATTTTTAGAATAGCTCTTATAATATTATTAATGCGTTCCTTGCTTTCATTCTGGGTCTGTCTTGATCATGAGTCTAGTCTTTAGAGAAATGAATATACCTGTGCAATGTTTTTTCTTTAAAAGGTTCAGTTTAAAAAATATGGCCACATGAGTTGTCAAACTTATTTGAGTTTTTTTGTTGTTTGTAAAGCTTTAATATATTTGCTTGTACAAATGCAGCCTTTTCAGTGCCCACTTTCTGCTTTTTAATTATTTTGGTTCTTTATATCATTGACCTTATTACGGACAGCTTGCTTTATTATTTATACCACTTATTATGAATATAATGTGTGCATGTGGATTTCTGATATGATCTGTTTTCGAATTTTAAAGGAAAAATTCATAATTTTTGGTGATCACCTTCATAGAGGTGAAGGTTCAGAGACAACGGATTATTTTAATGGCAAGCAAATATTCATAGATGCTAGGGTCGGAAGGGACCTCAATAGATCATTGAGTCCGACCCCCTGCATAGGCAGGAA
>NW_005842689.1:162855-168013 GCF_000455745.1 Alligator sinensis | reverse complement strand
CATCATTAGTACCCACATGGACTAGGACCATGGGGTAGTAATCGGTGGGCTTAATCCTGGCCTGGATTATTCCCATCACATCCCGAATCTTTGCTCCGGGCAGGCAGTAGACCTCTTGTGTTGAGGGGTCCTGGCAACAGATGGGTCCTTCCGTACCTCTCAGGATGGAGTCGCCTATGACGATATGTGGGTTCTTCGTTTAATAGCTACAATTGCAGATGACACCTAGCTGCGGGGGTAGTAGATATGCCAGAGGGTAGGGCTAGGATTCAGAGTGATCTAGACAAATAGGAGGATTGGCCCGAATGGAATCTCATGAGCTTCAACAAGGACAAGTGCAAAGTCCTGCACTTAGGACAGACAGAACAATCACATGCACCAGTACAGACTTGGGGGCTGACTGGCTGGGCAGCAGCTCTGCGGAAAGGGACCTGGGGGTTACAGTGGACAATAAGCTGAATATGAGCCAGCAGTGTGCCCTTGTTGCCAAGAAGGCTAACAGCATACTGGGCTGCATTGATAGGTATGTTGCCAGTAGGTCAAGGGAAGTGATTTTTTCCCCTTCTATTCAGCACTAGTTAGGCCACATCTGGAGTACTGTGTTCAGTTTTGGTTCCCCCGCTATAGAAAGGATGTGGACAAATTGGAGAGAGTCCAGCGAAGGGTGACAAAAATGGTGAGGGGGCTGGGTGGCATGAATTATGAGGAAAGACTAAGGGAATTGGGCTTATTTAGTCTAGACAAGAGGATACTGAGAGGGGGCTTAATAGCAGCCTTCAACTACCTGAAGGGTTCGAAAGAGGATGGAGCTAGACTGTTCTCAATGGTGGGTGATGATGGAACAAGGAGCAATGGTCTCGAGTTGCAGCAAGGGAAGCTTAGGTTAGATCTTAGGAAAAATGTTCTTCCTAGATGCGTAGTAAGCACTGGAACAGGTTACCCAGAGAGGTGGTGGAAGCTCCATCCTTGGAGATTTTTAAAACTCAGCTAGGCAAAGCCTTGGCTGGGATAATCTAGTTGGGGCTGGTCCTGCTTTGAGCAGGGGGTTGGACTAGATATGACCTCCTGAGGTCCCTTCCAGCCCTAATTTTCTATGATTCTATGAACTTTGTTAGAATTTGTAATAGTAGAAACAAATTGGTGGCATAGAAGATAGCTGACCCTTCGTAGACACCTGTTCCTCTCATGCTTTTTTATTGCCTCCAGATTTCCCTTTCTCATTAAATTTTAAGGAACTGTTTTTAACTGTAGGGTAGCATCTAATTAAGTCTTCCTTATACACAGAGACTAATTAAGACTTCTAGCACTATGGGACAATTAAGTAGATATTTATTGGCAACATCCAAGTCAAAGTAGGACATTCTTTTAAAGGGATTCCATGAAGGTAAAAAGAGCTATCTAAAAATGTAGTAGTTGAGATACTTAAGTTACTTGTTTTGAGTTTTCTTCTTCTTTGCTATTTGAAAACATTAACAGAAGAGGAAAAGCTAACTATACAGGGTTAATGAGGAAATGAATTTCCACAAACTGCTGTCAGTTGCATAAAGAAAAGCTAAAAACAATAGTGATATTTTTCTCTAATCTTTTTACGTTAAGTGCAAAGTCCTTACTATATAGTAAAAAGGGTTTTCCAGTTCTCTTTCTCTGTCTCTTACTCAGACCAGTTTGTGTCCATTGAAGGAACACTATGAGGTAGAAGATGGACAACTAGTTCTAAATGTGTAACCTCATGAAGGGCGCTGTTAGGGAGGAGGTTTCAATCTCTGCTGATATGTGTGCTTTTGCTACTGACAAGTGTTTCATGCTCAATCCCTGGGGAGGCCACACACTTCTCTGCACTTTTACCTTTTGTGTTTAACTTTTTTATAATACAAGTTTAAAAGTCAAGAAGACTCTCACTCACTCACTTCATTATGTTTAGCCTATGATCCCTTTTACCTTAGTTGTCATCTGAGGTTCATGCAGTGTAAGTCTAGTATTTGGTAGTCTCTGTTTAGGCTTGCAAATTTTATTAAATATTTACAGGAGTTGTTGGGCTCTTTAATGACTAAAAGAGTAAAGTACTATGCCAATGGATATAAGCAACCTCAGCGTCTTTATCAGTAGCATTCCATTATGTAAAGTGTTTTCCTCAAATATTTAATTTCTGAAAGGCACTATCTTCAGTGCTTACACTGTTTCTGAAAATGAAAATCTGTTCCACTTTCTTGGTCTCTATAGATGCAGGTACTTAGTTATTTAAGAAAAAGTAAATATAGGTCTCATTAAAGAAATAAGGTATGAAACTCCTTTTTTTTAAAAAGGAATTGGTATTAACTGTAGAGTTTAATAGAATAATAAAATATGGAAATCAGTCATTAAGACTCTAATATGGGAGAGTTCTTGTGCTTAATAAGCTGTTCGGTGTAAAGTGTTTTGTTGTTCAAGTCAGATCTGGTTTCTTGGTTTGGGGAGGAGGTGAGCAGTAGCTTTTCAGAGGGGGAGGGAGAAAGGATGTCATAGGGAGTGTACTTTGCCCAGTACCTTGTCCAGAGCTCTGTTTGGAAAAAGGAATTAAATTTTCTCACCCCTCAAGCATACATGCTGAATGAGAACTAGTGTTTCAGGAGAGAACAAAACACGTAAGTAAGAAGCCAAGAATTTGTTAACTTACAGTTCTGGTTTGGTAACTGTTTATGGAGTCAAGGACAGAGACTTAGTATGCATGTTGAGACCAGCTTTCTCTGTTCTGCCCACTTTTCTGCCTCCTCCCCTTTACCTATCTGCAGCTTGCAGGACAGCAGTAGAATCAAAAGTGTTTTTGTTTGAGATGTTGGCACACCATTTTTTGTGCAAATCTTTTTAAAATGTGACTTGCAGTCTGTAGAACAGGAATGTCACTGTTTAGTTTTGCTTGTGTCTTGTGTACATTGTCTTTAAAACACAGAGAGCATATAGAACTTGCTTTTCACTTTTAGCTCTATTTCCTTCTTTTATTTATGTCAGATTGAAAGGTTGGAGTGGGGGGGAAGAAACCTGAAGCAGATGCCAGTGTCACATGGAGAAGTTTGATATCACAAGTTTAGTTCCTTGATCTTCATAGTTATAAAACAAAAATATAGATTTCTACTTGGAATTCTTTATTAGGAAATGGTTTACACAAGTATTAATCATGTTGAGAGTTAAACATACCCAAATTCTACCTAGCGTGCATTACTTGCTATCTCTTATAAAAAAAATAAAATAAAAAGCTATCTCTTCTTAACCACCCAAAACAAAAACCACCAACAAAAAATCCTTGTTATATTGCTTTGTGCAAACTAATAAACTCTTTTGAATTAGAAATCTCTTATCACTACCAACTGAGTCTTCTTATTAGAAGAATTTCCCTTTCAGTTTTCCCTTTCTTATATCTTGATTTTGAATCTTTCCTTTAGATTATGGCTTGCATGACATTTTCTTTCTTTTCCTTTCTTTTTGCTGTTTGCAAAGACTCTTGGGAGGATTTGACAGATTTGGTGGAGCAATTGCGTGATGATACTGAAGGTGCGTGCCACACCAACATCTTTCAGCTTTTATTTCCACTTGTCTTTGGTTTTTAAGATATCACTCTGAGCCTGAGTACCAACCACAGTTTTCCTTTTCATTGGTAATAAATGTGATTATAAACATGCTTGTCTAGTTGAACTAGGTTCACCATCTGAACAGTGCTGTATTAGTTGCATCGTTTGGCTTGAAATGTATGGTTTATACTGTTGATATTCTAAACAAAATGTTTTCACTCACAACAGGGATGCGTGTATGCATGTATGTATGTATGTGGTGGTATTTTTTACCTATTACCTTTTTTTAAAGTACATTGTAAAGACTTTTGGGTTCCAAATTTGATCCGTCTTGATATTGGTCCCATCTGTCCAGTCTTGCCTTTTAAATTCTTATCAGTATTGATTTAAAAAACAAAAAACCATGAAAAGATGAAGCTGTTAGTACTTAAAATGAAGATGAGACCACAATAAAAGTTTAGAAGGTGTGGGACTAGTTTTCTTATTCTGGAACACTGTCTGAAGCTACTATCCTTCTGAATCAGTGGCTGGAATGACAGTTTCCAGGGCTGAGTGATATAGATCCAAGACATTTAAAATTAGGTTTTAAAACATGTTTTTTTAAAAAAAAAATCTTGTTGAGACTCTTCATACCAAATTTTCAATCTGTGCTATTATACGTTCTAATCAAAAGATGAAATGGGTACAGGATGGATAGGCATTTGTATGGGATGGCATAATAGTGCATCCTGCATTTGTGTAGGGGGTTATGCTACCTGACCCTTGAGGGTTTCTTCCAGCCCTATGATTTTTTTTATGATCCTAATTCAATTTTATTTTTTTCAAAATGCTTCTTAGTGGCACTTGAAAGGAAGGAAGAAAGAAAGTAGTGCCTGATTTAGCAAACATGTATGTAACTTTTTGCTCATATGACTAATGGGACTGCTTATGCTTGAATTTTAAGCTTTTGTACAAGTGTGGCAGGGGTGCCACCAGTGGCATTAACAGCCTGTGTGCGTGGCATGTGGTAGATTGGGGAGGTGTACAAAGTTGGAGTCCAGGGCAAACCCTATGGGATGGGAGGGGGTTTGTTGTGCAGTTATGAAAGTCAGGGGCATGTGGGTTATGAGAGTGGGCTGGGATCCAGTTGTGAGAGCAGGGGTGGGGTGGGGACAGCAGTCTTACCCGCACTAGAAACTCAGACAGTCCCAGCTCAGCTGCTGCTGTCTCTGTGGATGCTCTGCCTGCCCCAGCTGTTACTTTTAAAGCAACAGCAGCTGAGGACTATTTTGGGAGTTCCTGGCATGGGAATACTACCAGAGTATACCTGTACCTCTTCTTACTTGGCACCCAGGGCCAGAAGGTTGGCCCCCAATAATTTAGAGAAGTAGTTCTCAATATTTGTCTAGTGGGCGGGATGGGATCCAGCCAGTAGACCTAAGCTGGTGACCAGGGCAGATCCAACAAGGCTCCATTTGGCTGTGCAGCGGGGAAAGGGGGCAGTCCAGCCCCTATCCAGATGTGGTAGGGAAGGGGGCTTGACCTGACCCTGTAGAGGGGGTGGGAGACATGACCCAGCCCCGCTCCAGCCCTGGAGGGGATGGCGGGGAGAGGGGGAATGGGGGCGTGATCCAGCT
>NW_005842689.1:161154-162824 GCF_000455745.1 Alligator sinensis | reverse complement strand
GGGTGGAGGGGAAAGAGGCATGCGCCAGCCTCAAACCAGCTGTGCAGGGGATGGAGGTATGGCCCAGCCTCATGGAGGGTGGGGAGGAGAAGAGGGCATGGGCTGACTGTTGACTGGGAGCGGGTATGGCCTGGCCCCATTTGAGCTGTGTGGTAGGAAGGTTATGGCCCGGCTCAGACTCACTGTACAGAGCTTGGGATTTTGGCAGCAAGGAGGAGTGGCAGTATTAACTGCCATTCCTCCCTGCTGCCAAATTTCACGACCCTTGGGGAGCCCCATAGGCTGGATTTGTATTTGGCCTGGAGCTCAGAGGTTGAGCTCCCCTGGGTTAGAGCATCAAAAGTTAAATTTGTGTTTCTAAAAGCTTTTCTGTAAGTAGGGTAGAATCCTCGTCACTTGAAAACAAAATTGCCTCAGTGCTAAAGGTGGTAAGTTGCTTTTATTTCTGACATATTGGCAAATAATTGTGAACATTTTCATACATGGGCCAAATATTTCCAAAATAGGAGCATGAAGTTAAGCACCAATAAGATTACCAACTGTGCTTATGTGACTTGGGAGCACAAACTCCATTGTCATCTTGCTGTGACCCTTGATAAAAGGATAGGTTCTCCTTGAAGCATTTAAATATTTAATAGGGAAGGAAGTAAAGAACTAACAATATAAAAAAACGTGATTTAAATATATGAAATATTTTATTAAAAAGTACTTTTATATCCAGATAATTCATAGTAATGAAAGCAGTTAACAACAAGATTTATTTGTGTTTGCTTTGGAGGTATATGCACGAATATGTATCAATAGTTTTATACACTACCAATGTGAACGATCTCCTTAAGTGTGTAACAGTGTTTTCTTTTAAAAATATTTGTAACTTAATCAACTTGGTTCTTTTTATGCAGAAGCACTGATAGTGTAAATCCTTTCAGATGGGACCAATGTTCAGAAAAGTCCATTTGAGACTATAAAAAAAAAAAAACAAAACAACTTGAGAGCCCTTTTAATGGTGTATTATATCTTCTATGGGTAAGGCTTTCTGTTAAAATTATTTCTGCTTTTAACTACTAGTATTCTAACTATAACTAAACCATCTCTCTCCTCTAAGAGAAGTACTGTACTCTAGGTAGACATAATGTTTGAAACTCTTCAAATGGCATTTGAAATGCTTCAAAGAATGAACCATACATTCACATATGGACATGAACTGTGAAGCAGTCCAAAAATGGCAGAAGTACTCCAAAAACAGCCCTGAAAAACTGCTGCTATTTAGAAGCACTTCAAAATGAAGCCATTCTGGCTATATAGCAGGGTTTTTGCTTGTAGCCCTGTTGGTCTAAGGACATAGGCAGACAAGGTTCTTTAGATAGATGTGCTATCTTTTATTAGACCAATAGAGTAGTTGGAAAAAAGTTCTTTGCAAGCTTTCGGATGCAGTCATCCTTTGTCAGGCATAGGGAGTCTCAGCTGGTCTGAAACGCCAAGGAATGAGAGAAGCTAAAAGTGTGGAGGGATGTCAGTGAAAATGTAAATAGTTAGAGATAAGCAAGACAAAAGGCAAAGCAGGGAGGAGGAAGAGAGCAGGGGGAAGAAAAAGTCAGAGGGAGACAACAGAGATAAAATACAAGGTGAAAAAGAGGCAGTCTGTGAACAGGGGAATAGTTGGAGATGAG
>NW_005842689.1:152365-161144 GCF_000455745.1 Alligator sinensis | reverse complement strand
GCAGGAATGGGAGAAGCTAAAATGTGACAGGATGTCAGTGAATATATAAAAGGGTAGAAGTAGGAAAACAAAAGGCAAAGGAGGAAGAAGAAAACGGGACAAAAAAGGCCAAAGGGAAAACACTACAGAGGTAACAATGCAAAGTAAAAAAGAGGCTAGCGATAAAAAGGAAATGGTAGGGAAACAGGAAGAAAAATGACAGAGAAGTGGGGGAGGAGAGGGGAGAAAAGGTAGGGGAAAAGGTAGGGGAAATGGAATAGTTAGCGATGGAAAGAAAAAGGGCAGAGGGGAGGGGAGGAGAGAAAGTGTGGGGGGAAAAAAGGAATGTAAGATGTCAGGTCAGGCAGGTACCATGTGAATCAGATGTCAGGCAGGTTGTAATGGGTTATAAATCCAATGTCTATATTAAGTGCATGATTTTTAGTATCTAGGAGGTTGATGAAGTGAAATTTGTAGGCTCACCTACAAAAGGTGTGTAGGAGAAACCAAACAACAAGTGTGCACCAGAATGAATGCACACCGGAATTCGATCAAAGACACGAATACCCAACTGCCTGTGGGGGCACACTTCCCACAGGACAATCAGTCCCTCCCCATCTCTCAACTGTAATCCTCAAAGGGAATTTACAATGCACCTTTCGTAGACGAGCCTAAAAATCATGGACTCGATATAGACATTGGATTTATGACACACTACAACCTGCCTGGCATCCAATTCACATGGTACCTGCCTGACCTGACCTCTTACTTTCCTTTTTTCCCCCCACATTTTCTCTCCTCCCCTCCCCTCTGCCCTTTTTCTTTCCAGTTCCCTACCATTTCCTTTTTATTGATAGCCTCTTTTTACCTTGTATTATTACCTCTGTAGTGTTTTCTCTTTGGCCTTTTTTGTCCCCTGTTTTCTTCCCTCTCCTGTACCTTTTGTTTTCCTACTTCTACCCTTTTATATTTTCACTGACATCCTGTCACACTTTTAACTGCTCCCTGCTTTCCTCATCGCTAACTATTCCATTTTTCACAGACTCTCTCTTTTTCACCTTACTGGGGTTTTGGTTGTAGCTGTGTTGGCCTAAGGACATAGGGCAGGCAAGGTTCTTTGAGTCGATGTGCTATCTTTTATTAGACCAACTGAATAGTTCAAAGAAAGTTCCTGGCCAGCTTTCAGGTGCAGTCACCCTTCTTCAGGCATAGGGAGTCTGTTGTTCTGAGACTCCAAGAAAAAGTCACAGAAGAGCAGAGACTCCCTCCTATGCCTGAAGAAGGGTGCTTGCGCCCAAAAGTTTGCCAAGAAGTTTTTCCCAACTACTTGGTCTAATGAAAGATATCACATCAACTCAAAGAACCTTGCTCGTCTTTTTCACCTTGTATTTTATCTCTGTTGCCTCCCTCTGACTTTTTGTCCCCCTGCTCTCTTCCTCCTCCCTGCTTTGCCTTTTGTCTTGCTTATCTCTACCTATTTACATTTTCACTGACATCCCTCCACACTTTTAGCTTCTCTCATTCCTTGGAGTTTCAGACCAGCAGAGGCTCCCTATGCCTGACCACAGGTGACTGCGCCCAAAAGCTTGCTAAGAACTTTTTCCCAACTACTCAGTTGGTCTCATGAAAGATGACACATCTACCCAAAGAACCTTGCCTGCCTTCAGGCTACGTAGGTGTTCTCTGTGGAGTGTGCCGGGGATGTCTTCAGCACCTCAGTGTTCTGCTGCCGCTTTCTCTTCCCACCCTGGGGAAAGGGTTTTGGGACAGGGCACTGTCAGCGAATGCCTGTCTACTCTGCCTGTGCTCTCCACACTGCCCTCCCACTTTCCTGTTCTTGTCCAGGTTAGACAGGATGTGAACTTACGTTAAAAACAAGCAGGGGGAGAAAAAATACTTTTTGCAAAAACAAATACATTTGTGTTTTCATGTGTTGTAGAGAAACAAATCACAAACTTAATTTTCTTTTTCTTTGCAGGTCACTTTTTAAGAGAAGTTTCTTGTGTGTATGGTTCACTGAGGTGGCAGCCTGTAACACTTGGTGAAAGATGAGGGACTGACTGTGAATTATCCACAGGACACTTGAGAAAGTTTAGATTAATTCAAAGTGCATTAGTTGAAGAACATTGAATTGTTGTGTGGATGTGCTCATTCGCAATAAAGTGGCCTTAGTTCACTTTAGCTTGTGCCTTCAGAGCTTCCACATAGGAGTTTTAACTTCATGCTCATAGTTAATTTGTCTCAACTTTCCTAGGAATCCTTGTGTAGGTAAACCCTGTAAGAGAATGAAGTTACCTCTCTGATAGTTCTGGTTGACTTGTATTTGTATTCCTTCCCCTTGCAACTGCAGATGCCTGAATAATATTCCTCTGCAGGAGCAGAATTTAGTACAGCCTCAATTTTGTAATTTTCTGTTAGCTGAAAGTGTCTCTAAGAATCGATTGATTACACAGAAATTTTCTTAATTGACCAAAGTTCTCTCATGCCTTTGTTACTATTGGAAAAATGAAATTTTACTGTTTTTTGCTGAAGTAAGGTCATTTTCTGATTGAAATGTATTTGACCAAGCCACTGATCACTCTGCTGTGGACAGTACTCAGTTACCTATCCTGGATATCTTCAAAGGGAGACTGGATGCACACATTGCTGGGGTCATTGGACCTCAGCCATCTTTCCTGCCCTGAGCAGGGGGGCTGGACCCAATGATCACACGAGGTTGCTTCCAGCCCTAAACTTCTGTGAATCTGGTAGAAACTCAGGTGTCAGATCCAGGATCTTGCAACTTGCACATGCTAGGCAGTAGGGCTGTGCAAAGCTTTAGTCCCTGATTCAGTTCGGCAGAGATTTGGCCCAATTCGGTGGCTGAATCTCCGAATCCGTAGACCCTTTAATCTCTCCAAATCAAATCGGAACCCTCTGAATCGATTCAGAAAGATTCAACTATTCAGACATAGACACAGCTTTAAATGTTTTTCTACGTACCTCAAGGTACCAGGTGGCTTGTGAATGCTGAGATGCTGGGGCGGATGGAGCGACCCACAGGTCCTTGGAGAGCTCAGCAGCAGACCTGAAAATGTACCAGAAGCACTTCCAGTCTACTTCTGGGTCTGCCAGGGAGCACGCTGATTGCTGAGGCTGGAGTGGAGGGGCAGGGTGCTCCCTGGGGGACTTGGAATCTCTTCCGGTTCATTTCTGGGTTCACTGCCAAGCATGCAAGTGGGGGCCCACACACCTGTGGGATGCTCTATCCGCCCCACCATCTCAGTGTTCATGAGCTATGCCTGATACCTTGAGATATGTAGAAAAAGCAGGGGTGCCATAACAGTGGCCACCAGAGCTGCACAATCACGTTGGTGGCATGATGGCAGCCAGAAGTCATTGCTGTCCCCCATGCATCCCAGTGCCCTGGGTGCTCAGCTGCTTTGTTACATCTTTCTGGATAAACCCAGCAGGTTCTCATGAGCGAATCGGGGCAATCAGTCTATTGCAAAGAGTTCTCTCTGAGGGTGTTGGGTTCTCTTCATTTTAACACGAGGTGTCTTTACTAGCCTATTTATCATACAAATTCTACCCCAGCAATGACTCTGTTGAGCAGTAGACTTATTCTTACTACTGCTTGGCTCCTAGCCTAGGCCTGTTTGCAGGGCACTCACTTGGGGCTCCACAGCCTGTGTGGCCGACTTACAGTTCGTTGTCTTTGGTGGGTTCACCACCCCTCAGATAGCCAGTCTTGGACTTCCAAGAGGACTTGGGGCTGCGGTGCTGTCGCGGTGACAGCTAGACTCAATGGCCCTACTGCCAGGGGCCCTTATCACCGCTGCAGCTACAAGTATCCTGGCTGCTCCAGCCTCCACTGTTGTTACTGGTGCTGCTGTCGCTATGCCAGCCCTCATTACTGCTGTTGTGGATGGTGTCGGCTTTCTTTCCATTGACAGCCCCTCTGCTGCTTTCGGTGGAGCCAGTGCTCTGGCTGTTCCAGTCCTCGTTGGTGCTGGTACAGCCATTGCCAGCTCTTTCCCCTCAGTAGCTTTTCTGCAGTTATCTGGGTGGCTGTTTAGGGTCTGAGGTTTCTCACACCAGGGCTGCCATCCAAAGGCCCGTCGCCAACTTGTTGCCACACTGCTGCTGGGTGGAGCGCTGCTGAGTTGCAATGCTGGGGACCACTTCTCTGGTTGCTGTGGGGCACCGGGAAGTGCTGCTTGAGATGACTGCTGGGAAGCTCTGCTCCATGTGCTGCCGCTCCTCTGCCAGTCCCCAGAAACAGCCTCTGCATCCACCCGCTTGCAGCATGACTGGAAAAAAAATCTGTTACATTTTTAATGCTCAGGAGGCATACATGAGTGCTTCAAAGGAGAGAGTGCTAATTATGCTATCCAGAATCTATTCCTGTTCTGCTTATTCACAGGGGGAGCTCTATAGTCTTTCTAGATGAGTTTATAAACTACTGCCTTCTGCTTTATCCAAGTGTCGCAACAGGGGCTTTGAGAAAGCAAAGTAAAATTGGAGAAAATCCTTCATTTATAAATAGGATTTCAATGTGACAACAATGGATGCAGTTGCTACACGTATTTGAAATTATACAGGTGATTAGGGGTTCATAATCTGGACTGCTAAAATTTACCTAATTTTTCATAAATGATTCTAGGTGACTGAAATGCAGAGATTTTTTTTCTGATGCATGATACTTGTTTCCTTTTAAAAATTAAATTATTCTGTTACAACAGTGACTCTCAACCAGGGTACAATAGCAAGGCCCTTTCAGGGCTGCTGTGGTGTGGGTGCTTTGGCTATGGCCACTGTGACCAAATGGAATTGCCCTATGTGCTTTTTGCAGATCCTGACCAGGTAATAGTTGGATCAGGAGCATGCATTGTATCATTTATAGCTGGGTCAGAGGAACCACTGGCATCCGTGAACATGCTTATTATTATTATTATTATTATTATTATTATTATTATTATTATTATTATTATTATTATTACAGTAGCATCCATTGACTGCAACTAGAATCAGGGGCGTTTTGCGATACACTATACCAATTTGTGAGTTCCATGCCTCAAGGAGATTATACTATTACTTTGACTTCACTGGGGCTCTGCATGAGGGCAGCAGTTCACCTGTAAATAGTAAATAGCAGGATCTGATCCTAAGAAATGCATACTTTTTAAATAATGTAGAAAATCCTGTGTTTGTGATCCTTAGTGGGTTTTTCAGCATTTTTGCAGTTTGAAGACTAATCACTGTAATCACAATCGCCATTAAATTGTCTTGTGTATTTTCTTTAATTGGCAGTTTGTTTATGCTATAACTAGAAGCGCTCTGGGGTAGGCACCATGTTACCCCTCAATAACTTGACCAGTGAATTCCATAAATGACTGGAACATGATGACCCAATAGTGCAGTAATGCTTTGGGTGTACTCCATTGTGGTGAAGAAACCTGCCCAACTGAGAGCAAATCTTATCTGAAAGAAAAAAAAGTTCTGTTTGCAAAACACTTAGTTTCTCACACAGATGCCAGCAGGGGTAAGCAAGAGTTTTTTACCCAGAGATGAACCTACACTTGCCTCCTTGCATAGGGGCTGAGCGGGGAAGAGCAAGTGCTTATCTCCTCACAATCTATAACGCTCAGAAGGATCTTGTGGCACCCCAGTTGAGAATTGCTGGGCTAGGCTTGGGACTAAATGCCTTTCTTCTTTAGTGATCTTGGCCTTGTATGACTTCTCACTGATGTCTCCTCTGCTACCCCACCCCAACCCCAGTTAATAACCTTGTTCCATCTGATCTTGGCTATGTTGATACTCATAGCTCTTACTGGCTGAGGCAGTCCTTGACTATCAGGCCAATTGCACATGTCCAGGCAGATTCCCATTCATGTGCCAACCTGTCTGGACATGCTCTGTGGACCAAGCTCAGATGCTGAACATAGGCCATGGGTTATGGGTTGGTCATAAGCTGGTTGAGCACTACAGATAGGTGTGCCTGCAATTTCAGGAAATAGTCCTGAAAACAGGATGCTCTCTAGGAGAGAGCCCTCAAAATTGAAGCGAGTTTCTGTATTGATAGTGCAAAACAATATGGACTGACTAGTAGCCCCAATTAATACATTTCTCAACTGTATGCTGTCTGAAACATGCAGGACTGTCACTAATTCTGTGGCTTTGGCAACAATGTCTGTCTCGTGCTTTGGTGGTGATTGGGAAGAGATCCCTTGATAGGCCAGTTGGATCAGATACCAAATTTGGGAGAGCGGTAGTGCAGTCCCTGACTGATGCAGTTGAAATCCTTCAATTCCATCACTGCTAGTCATAGTTGGATCCTCACTGACACATACCTGCAAAAGAAAGATTGGTTGCTCTGGTAACTGTGGTTCTTTAAGATGTTGTCTATGTGGCTCCTACAACTTGCCATTGATTCCTCCACTTTTTCTAGAGTCCTTGGCAACATGAGCATTGAATTGCAAGAGAACTGAGGGAGAAGTGTGGTTTGAAAGATGGACATTTTTATTTAAAAAACAAGTACATGTACCCCACTTGTATAGTGTCATGCATGTAAGACTATGGTGGACTTGTACCCTAAATAAAATCATCCTGAAGAACTGTAGTTGCTATAGGGTAAATAACCATTCTTTATTCTTGACCTCACTTCCATTTTTATTTTGTTGAAAGTCTGCCAGACTATATTAAACCCGTTCAAACTGCAAAAAGTCACAGACTGAAAAACAGCTTTGTAGCCATGTTTATTTTCTATTCTTGTGAGATTTGGTGTAGAAGTTCTTTTGACAGTCTTTAAAGATTTAAATTTAGACGTGGATTTGCAAGCCCGATGCATGGATTTAAGCTGCAACCTGTTAGTTTTTTCTACAGAGCTCTGTTCCTTTCTGAAAGTAAATAGTAAAAAATGCATTGCATGGCCGGCATTGATTGAAGTGCATTATCGTTCAGAAGTTTTCCATTTGTTGTGTTTGTGAATTTGTTTTATGTAGTGGGTGTCAAGCAGGTTTTGGCCTTCACAGCCATCCATCGATAGAACAAGTTCAGTTCAGACAATAACGGTGTGTATTTATCCTCCCCAGTTCATGTGCTGTGACCTGAAGAGCACATCTGAGGGAAAAGGTAGTTTGTTTCGCAAGTCAGTTTAATTATTGCTTGGCAAAAAAACCATCAATAAAGATCAGTGAGTACTTTTTGAAGAGTAGGTAATCCACATGGAATTGGAGCAAGATCAACTGATTGTCTGTATAAGGGGGAAGAAAAAAACTATGAGAAATAATTCCATTTATATCTCAGAATGTTTTTACTAAGTTAAAATGAAAAATGTTTCATGTTCTTTCATCAGCAGCAGCATCGCTATTCTGTAGCGACGTTTGTGATAGTGCAGTGTTTAAAGCTCTGAAGCCTTTTTGGCTGATCTGTTTTTTTTTTTTTCTCTGTGTGATTTACATGTAATTACAGTTGCAGTCTTCAGTTCAGTGATAAAGGGCATAACGTAAAATAAATAAAGAGCTTTCCTTGCATTTCCTTTAGTTTCTTTGTCACTTGTTCTTTCTTCCCCCTCTCCCCCATACGTTTTGTTCTTTCACTTGTTTTCCCTTCCTCCCTCCCCACCTCCACAACAAATGGAGCTTGTAGCTGGATATCAGTTATAAAAAGATAAAATAGTGGCCTTTGGATCGTTATATTGCTGATATCTAGGTGACTTCTGTCTAGGCATTATTCATCTCCATATTTCTCTAAGTACATCCCCAGTATTTAAGTAGAGCAGTCTCCCAACTTGTTCCAGTTCAGCAGCTCATTTAAAATATTTTTAATTTTAAATATATTTTTACTTCCTTGTAGAAACTAGACATTTTTCTTGGCAAACCACCATTGTCTGGGTCCACTTGAGTGCTTCTCTGTGTTTCTGCTGCTAAACATAGTAAAGCCATTAACAAATGTAAATAGGCAAATTGCATATGGACTGACAAGTGCTTGTAGACAGGTTTATAATGGATAGAATGTGTTTTGTGAAGAGTGGAATCCCTTTGTCTAAAATGATGAGAGCGTTAGTTTAAATGAAAATGAATTAAATAGTGGTTAATCATTATAGCTAGAAAGCTTGGCTGAACAGATGTGATTGCAGGAAGCAGGGAAGAGGCCTCAGGGGCATATCCCCATTTGTATAGTATACCAAGGGAAAGGAATAGTGTGGAAGAAAGGGGAAGGAGAAGAAGCAGTCTTACAGTAGGGTGGTCCAGCTGGCAGCCCACAGACTCCTACCTAGCTGTCACTGCCCTCCTGTTAGTTCCTATCATGGGAGCTGGGTTCTTTGGACTCCCCTACCCTCCTCTGATTTCTGCTTCCTGCCCCTGCTCCTGGAGGTGGGGTAAAACAGGAGGAGGGGGTCAGGGTGCCTGTGCTGTACACATGGCAGGGAGGCCAGGGTGTCCATCCTCCATATGTGCATACAGCAAAAGCAGGAGTCAGCTGCCTGCACTGCAGGTGGGCAGCAAACATGGCTGGGAGGGAAACTGTGCTGCCCATGCCACAAGCCCAGCTTGGGGGTAAGAAACAAGGGTGCTCATGCTGTCCACAGACCTGGGAGTGGGGGAGGTGCTGGGGTGACTCCTGGAGGGGGTGGTTTGTATGCCAAGTGGTCCTTGGAATGGCAGCTGACACTGTGTGGGGCCCCCAGCTACCCAGAGGTTGGACAGCCCTGGTTTATAGGGTGGCATGAATAAAAGAAGGCAGTTGCAGATGAGACTGTAAAAGGACCATCAGGACAGGTATTCAGAGAGGACTTTTAAAAGCACTGAAGTGAAAT
>NW_005842689.1:144913-152334 GCF_000455745.1 Alligator sinensis | reverse complement strand
TCTTTCCCTTATACTTGTATACGATTTCTTTTTTTTCTTTTTTCTTCGTATTTAGCCCCCATTTGCACTAAAATGTAACATTTGGGGGAATCTGTTAGAACAGCTAAATAGTACAGTAGCCAGGGCCTTCCTATGTATGTTACCAGAAATATAAACTTTTGCTGTACACACAAGGTAGGTCAGGGTGGGGACTAACTCCTTGAGAGAGGCATAAGTTTTCATAGGCAACAGTCTACTTTGTCAGAATCTGTACAAAAACTGTAGCCCACTTATGGGGACATACATAGGAAGATCGTAGGAAACTAGGGCTAGAAGGGACCTCATGAGATCATCTAGTCCAGCTCCCTGCCCAAGGCAGGAAGATCCTGTCCATTATAGTATTTAGTTCACGAACGTCGTGTGCCCCTGGAGGCTGGGTGGGGGCATGCCAAGTTGCCGCAGGCAGTGGCAGCGACGGTGACCGGTGAGTTCCCACAGGCAGCTGTAGTGCTGGTGGCAGCGGGGGGGGCAAGCAGGGACCACCCACAGGCACCGCCGGCAGTGTTTGGTGGTGCCTTTTTGCAGGGGGTGTACCACCAAGCTCAGGGGGTGCATGTGCACCTGTGTGCCCTCGCTACCCATCACCAATGATTTAGTTATTGTAACAAGTTCCCCTGAAAGTTATACTTCAGCATCGGTGGAGCCTGAATGCTGTGCATGTAATGAGGTAGGCTGTCGCCTATGAAAGCACATGCCTTTCTGAACAAATTAGTCTTTTAGGTGTCACCCTGCCCTACCTTCTGCCAGACTTCAGACTAACACAGTTTCATAGATTTCATAGACATCAGGGCTGGAAGGGACCTCGGAAGATCATCGAGTCCAGCCCCCCGCCCAAAGGGCAGGAAGTCAGCTGGGGTCATAGGATCCCAGCAAGATAAGCATCCAGTTTCATCTTGAAGGTGTTCAATGAAGGCGCTTGAACCACCTCCGGTGGCAGGCTGTTCCAGACCTTGGGGGCTCGGACAGTAAAGAAGTTCTTCCTTATGTCCAGCCTGAAACGATCTTGAAGTAGTTTGTGACTTAGTTAACTACCTCTTGCTGGGTACACTTAAAGTTTGGATTGCTGCTTTATACCCAGGTCATGGGATGACACTGTTATAACTAGGTTCCCTGTCTGGTTTGGGTTCTAATATGGAAATCTGTAAGGAGTCAAAGTTGAAGAAAAGATGTTTACATAAGCATTTTGTATAGGCTAGCAGGGGAATAGGTAGGGTAAGGAGAGGCCTGAAGACAGGGAAGTTGGAGCAATTGAATTGGAAAATGTCTTGTTCTTACTCTGTTTCCAGCATTGAAAATAATCTGAATTTTAGTGGTGTGTTTGGGGATGCTGCATGCAGTTAGCATATTGTCAAATGTATTTAGAGACTGGAATCAAAATCATACAGTCATCAACTGCTAATGACGATTGCAATGGAAGTAAAGTATCAAAAGTGGGAAAAGACTTGGATGGTAGTAGATACGTTGGGGAGGCCTCGGAGGTAATATAATGGCTGCCTGTCTGGTTGGTAGTCGCAAGAAAGGTGGCATGTTAGTCGTGTTGATGTAATAATTCTGAGTGTATTGCATTTCAAATGGCAATGTGAGACTAGGTAGAAAATGCGTTGGGTGGATAAATATTTAAGGGGCAGAGGAGCATCTTGTATATCCATAGGAGAAGGACCAATTACAAGCTAGATGTACCTTACTGGCATTTAATTACTGGTCCTTCTCCTGGTCACTTCTCTTTGCATACAGCTAAGTCACATTGCTCCCCAGATTAAGTGGCAGCATATTAAAAAACATTAAGTAAAGTATTAATGCATGTCTGCTAGCACTGTTCCTTTTCAGATTATTCTTTAGCAGAATGAAAGTAGCTTGAGTTTGCTCTTCCTGTTCCAAATATGGCTTTCCCCCTTTTGTCAATAAAAAGAGCCTTTGATCACTTCTGGTGGAGCAGATTTTCAATTTTTCTTAATAAAAAAGAATAGTGGACTGTAAATGACTGCTTTTCAAAGTCTTAACCCTTAAATTTTGTTCTGAAGGCAATAGAGAATAATATTTATGATATTTAATACTGCTTTTGTCACCAAACACTGCCTTTTTGTTTTCTTATAGATCCTAATTATCTCATGGCTAATGAACGCATGAACCTAATGAATATGGCTAAACTGAGTATAAAGGGGTTGATTGAGTCAGCACTTAATTTGGGCAGAACACTGGATTCGGACTATGCACCTCTTCAGCAGTTCTTTGTAGTGATGGAGCACTGCCTTAAACATGGCTTGAAAGGTAAGAATGTTAAATTAAAAGGCTACTAGGGGAGAGAGTTGGGATAGTATGGCAGATCTGAATGTGAGGTGGGGAAGGTGAGGTAGTTTTGCTTTAAGAACGTAACTCTTATAATCAGACTTGCCAACATTAGTCTAAATGTTTTCACAGTTAGGGTGTCCAGACTGTGGAATACATTCCCTGCAGAGGTGGTGCAATCACCCTTCAGAGGTGGTGGAGACTGGATGGTCACCTTGCTGGGGTCACATGACCCCAGTTGTCTTTCCTGCCTAGTGCAGGAGGCTGGACTTCATGATCTTCCAAGGTCCTTTCTGGCCCCTTACAATCTATGAATTTATAAAGAGACTGAACAAGGTGATTGCAGCCAAAGTGGCATGGCATAAAGCAGAAGAAATCTATATACGTGTATAATCATCTGGCTGGCATACCTGGTTCTTTTTAAAGCTGCTCATCATTCTTAATGTTTTTAAATGTGTGTTGAATATGGTTGACTGGAAGCCATTGCTGAATAACTTGCTTCCTCAGCAAACTTAATTTCTTACTTTTCAGCACCTTCTCCTGCAGTAAAAAAGTAATATTGTTTCTCTGAGTGTGTGGTGAGCTGTAGCACAGTGACCCTTTCTCAGTAGTTTTATCTGATGTATAGGTTTCAGATGTTGTTGTGTGGCTTAAATCTGGAGTGTAGCTTTCAAAAGGTACCAGCGGCATGTTTGTTTAACCATAAAGTATGGATGTATAACTTAAAGTTGCAAAAATATCATCAGTGATTTGCTGCCTGTCATGTCAGACCTTTGCCAGTGCCTGGCTGCAGTTGGGGTGTGGATTCAGGTGAACCAATTGATGGTGAATCCAGACAAGATGGGGGTTATAGCAGTGGACAGCCCACATGACCTGGAGGGGGAATGTGGGGAGTCAGGACACCTATTGTTTATGGAATTCAGTCTCCCTTTGTCAAGGAAGGTGCCGGGTTTGCAGCCTTAAGGTGCTTCTGGAGTCTGTGCTGCACCTGCTTTTCAGGTTAGTAGTGGCTAGGAATGCCTTTCACTGACTACATTTAGTGAGAAGACTGACCCTTTCTTCCAGATTTATGTGTGCCTCATCTGTGCCTTCATAACCTCAAAGCTAGTCTACTGCAATGCATTTTATGTGGGGCTGTCCTCAGTGACCATCTGGAGGATGCAGCTGGTGCAGAATGCTGTGGCCTATTTTCTGACTGGGGGTGGGTAACCAGGGCACATAACTTCAGTATCCCAGAATCTGCACTGGCTTCCACTAGCTTTCTGGGTGCAATTCAAGATTCTCACTATGACTTATAAGGCCCTAAGTAGTTTGGGCCTGATGTATGTAAGGGCTTGTCTTCTCTCTTATGCTGCTTCACAATTCCTGAACAATCCCTAAGATCAGTTAAGAGTAGCCTCCTGAAAATGCCATCAGTGCACCAAGTCCACTTGGCAAAAACACATGGGAGGCCATCCTTAGTAGTTGCCTCAGTTCTGGAACTCCCTCCCCCTTGAGGCCTGCCAGAGCCTGACCCTGTAGATCTTTTGGAAACACTCTTAAGATCTTTCTGTTTGGGCAGGTGTTTAGCAAGCAAAGTTAAGCTGGGATATTGTTTAGACGAGTTTTGCTTGTAGTTCATTTTAATACTGTACTGCAGGTACATCAAATGTATGATTTCCCATGGGGCTCTTGGAGCTGCCGGGAATTCAGGAATGGTGCAAGCCAGGGCAGGGTCCACCACCAAATTCTGGGGTATGGAGCCCTGTTGTGAAAGCTTTTTGCTGAAGAGGTAGTGGGTTGACTGCATTAACTCCTGCAACTTCCTGATGTGTCCAGAGGTGGGTCTGGATCAGGTCTGTGAGGAGCCCTGCAGTTCAGTTCTGGCCTAGGGGGCCAAATGAGTTTGACTCCCCTGCTGTATTGGCTTTTACAAGTTTTTGTTTCTCCTATTTGTCCTCTTATTCACTTGATTTATAAGTTATTTGCCCTCTTCTGCAAGTTGCCGTGAGCCTTTGTCAGGAAAGAGTTTATAAATGTAATAAATATATAAAATGACTACTTTGGGGGAAGAAAAGAGCATTTACTTTTGAAAATGAATTGGAGATTGTCTAAACTGTCTGCAGCTTTTGTACAGATCTCCTGCAATGCTATTTTAGTAGCTGCTTCCAAGCACTATAGAATCATAGAATCAAAGGATTGGAAGGGACCTGCAAGATCATTGAGTCCAGTCCCCTGCCATGGGCAGAAGGTTATTGCACTCAAACGAGCTCAATGAGGTACTTATTCAGTCTCCTCTTGAACACCTCCAAGGATGGTGACTGCACCACCTCTGCTGGGAGTGTGTTCCAGATTCTAGTTACCCTTACAGAAAAGATTTTTTTCCTTATGTCCAGCCTAAAGTTTCCCTCAATTAGCTTGTGTCCATTGGTCCTCTCAAGGGGTGCCTTCCTGAAGAGTTGCTCCCCTAGGTCTTGATCCTCACTCTTGACCTACTTGTACGCGGCTATCAAGTCACCTCTCAGGTGGCTTGATGGCTTTTTTGGTTACTTATTGAATAAATTATTTCAGTGCTGGTTATAGTAAGATTATGCTAAGAGAGATTTATTTTTATCCTTTTAGCACCAGTAGGTGCAGGTAAAAAAATCCACTTTCCTGTTCACTAGGGAGAGAGAAGATATCTTGGGTGAGGTGTGTGCATCTAAGCCATTCATTTTTATTTTTAATTTTAAGAAAGATGCAACAAGAATAAGTTTCTAATACAGTTGTGAAAATAACCCTTTAGATATGAGCTGTATATGAACTACTGCAGTATTGTCTATCCAAGTCTGCAGAGACAGCTGTAGTACCACTACTGGTGTCTATAGCTTCATGCTAATAACAATCTGATTAGCTTCACTGTCACTGTTCAGAAACCAGCAAAACTGCAAAAGTATCATTTCATGCTCTTGCTGCTTAAAGTGGGCACCAGAGTTGTTAACTAAGGGAACCATCTTTCTCAAGATTCTGGAAACTGCAGAGGAAAGGGAAGGGTCAGAAATCAGGAGGTGGTAGAGTTATTTTCTAACAAGATTCAGATCTGACCAAGTGCACTACAGAAAGGTCTAGTGACAGCATTCTGGTAGAAATTCTAGCCCCTCTCTTCTCAGGAGCTGGGGCAAGGGTACTCACCACCACGTTGTCCTTGGGTGTTGCTCGTGTTTCCTCCATGCCATATTTAATATCTACTTGTGGCAGCATTTGTTCCAAGCTATCATTCATTTACTTTATACTAATATCACCCATAAACATGATAGGCAATCAATCCTGCTTGTCTAGGGTGCACTCCACCATTTGAGAATCTGTTCTTGAACCCACTTATTTACAAGAAAGAGATAAAAAAAATAAAACAGTGTTGTCATTAGTATTTCTGAAAAGAAAACTTCCTGGAGGTTGCAGATTTGCTTTCAGTTCAATTTTGAACAAGCTTGAGGATGTATTTAGATGGTGTGGGTGTAAGACCTGTTAATTTTATACGTATCTTTTTTGTTTTAGCCAAGAAGACTTTTCTTGGGCAAAATAAGTCATTTTGGGGACCTCTAGAGTTGGTAGAGAAGCTTGTTCCTGAAGCTGCTGAGATCACAGCAAGTGTTAAAGATCTACCAGGTCTTAAGTAAGTAAAATCTTGTTCTGCTGCTTTACAGGTAAATCCTGTAGGCTTTAATTGTAAGTAGTAGACTAATTCTAAGGAGGGGAAGGGTGTAGGGTCGGGGGGAGAAAATCTATCCTCTGCCATTTCCTGTCAGTACAAATGGATCTAAGGGCCCTCTACACAGGCAGGTAAAGGTGCGATGGGATTTGATGTGTGATCAACACAGTTGTACCTCCTGTCATGCCACGTGTGGCTGGCAGGAGGCATGATTGTGGGATCACAAGTTGGAACCCAACCACATCTTACTGCTGGCGCAGGGGGAGCCTGATTCTGAGCCCAATCCTGATCCCAGGCTCCCCCTGCATGATCCCATGGCTGGGAGCCCCATCAGGTGACCCTGGGTCCCAGCCCCACAGCTGACAGTGTCCCAATCACAGAGGCACCCCATGAACCCCTGTGGCTAGGACACTGCCTCAGTTGCAGTCTTGCAGCTGCAGGAGTGCATGGGGTGCCCCTGTGGCTGGGACACCATGTCAGCTGATGGGACTCCCGTGGCTGGGAGCTAGTGTCAGGTGGGAGCTCCCAGGCTGGGGGTGCACATGGGCCCCTCACCTGGAAACTCTGATCAGCTGATGGAGCTCTCTGGCCCTGGCCACATGATCAGTTAATGGCATGATAGGAAGCAGCTGCAGAGTCATTGCACATAACTTTGTAGCTTATTCCTGTTTTTATCCTGCTGTTAATTGATTTAATGTGTGGTCAAGTGACTACTTAGGACCTGATTAACTGGCTAATCATGCTTTAAGTGTAATGTGTAGATGGGGCTTTAATCTTTCCTTTGAGAAAAAAATTGGTCTTGAGGAAGGATGTTCTTTCTCATTGTAAAAAATGAACTGTATGTTTCATGCCAGGAATAAATGAATGGCACTGAGTTCTGAGAAAAGAAACAGCCCTTTCTCTCCGGTCTGATTCAAGAGGAAGTGTGTTAGGAGGGTGGATTAAGAGGAGGAAAATATACCGTAAGAATTTTCTGTGATATATTGGAACGCAGTGACTATCTGAGCTTGTTGAAAAGATTGATTTTAAAAAGGAAGGTGGGGTAGTGGTCAAACGGTCAAAAATATTAATAGGAAGGTAATAATTTGTGGAGTAGAGGGAATAATTTTATATATCAAGACAACTAAAAATGGCAGCAATGAAGGAAAGTGGAGGTAAGGTTGAGTGGCAGCTTCATTAACTCCTTGGGTCTCACATTTTGCGGGGATTAACACTGCTGTTGCTGCCTGTGGGTCATCCAGCCCACAAGAAGCCCCACAGGCCAACTGAGTTTGACACCCTTGCATCTTATGACACCTTTACCTTAGCTAGTGTGCTTAGTTTTGCTTAACTCCTATTTCTGATATATATATTTTTTTGAAGTGGGATATGTGGAGAAGTATAGCAAAAACGATAGGAGATGTAGACTTCCATACAAAAATAGAGGAAA
>NW_005842689.1:142944-144903 GCF_000455745.1 Alligator sinensis | reverse complement strand
ATCACAGAGGAGATGACTAATTGACATGACACACAGGCATAGGGAAGGTCTCCTGATTTACCAAGGCATCTGTCACCTGAAGCTCTAACCCTGTGAGTGATGTGGGCACAGCCATGTGTCCCATTGATTTTACTGAAGCTTAATGAAGGCGTTCATGTAGACTCGGGGGGTGTGTGTGTGTGTGTGTGTGTGTGTGTGTGTTGGCATGGCAGGCCAGCATTCCTATTTACCCTTTCCTGTTATAGAAAATCTGGGGGCCAGCCAATAAGATTAAAGGCAGTGAACTTAAAACTAATTAAGACAGGATGTAGGGCAGGGTGGCACATTGGAGACTGGTTCAGAGAGGTATGACCTCATTAGTTGGTCAGTCTTTTAGGTGCCACTCTTCCCTTTCTTCTACCTGGTTTAAGACTAACATGGCTAACCATCTCTGTGATCATGAAGTAATGATTTAAAAACCTCTGGAAGTAATTGATACAAACCATGGAGATTGATCACAATGGGAATTTTTCCTTTTATTTTTTTTAAAGGACACCTGTAAATGGAGAGTGAGGGGCAAAGTCTTTAGTTATACTAGAAGAGAAAGGCAGAAAGCAAGGTGTACTGCTACCTTAGTCTGAAGTCAAACAGAAGACAACACAGCTACCTACCTCTGTCTGCTCATAGAAAAGAAAGTGTATATGTGTCTGTGGTGTTATTTGGTTTACAAAGTGTTAAAATTTAGATTTTTTTTCCCCTGGAATTATGTTGTTGTTTACTCTCGGATTTATGCCAGCCTTTGCTTTTGAATACTGGCCATTGTATACAATCCCAGTGAGCCACTGCTGTGATCCTGCATATCAATACCTACATTTATAAAACTATGTATATTCTACTTGCCAGAAGAAATGGAGAAAGGAGGTAAGTATAAAAGGTGAACCTTTAAAACCAGAAAACTTTCTTGTTCGTGATACAAACGTTACCTAGCATTTGGAGAACAGCATTCTAAGTATGCTTTCTTGGACCCTTAGAAGGTCAAGGCCTCAGACAGAGGGAGAGAGAAAAAGAGCAGACAGACAGACAGACTGGTGTGTGGGCATCCCTGTTGTGTTAATTCAGACTAGAGTTGGGAAAGCCAGTCAACTGACTGTTCAAATAATGACCACAGTCAAAAATTGTCAAATGTTCCATGAAGCCAAGAATGCCCTTGTATAGGTGGCGGCCTGCCTCATTCATTGCATCATAGTGTCATCTGTTAGCACAGCAAGGGCAGGAAGGCTACATGCCTTGCCCCTCAGTCCTGGAGGAGTCAGTGTGCACACACACGTGTGTACATGCTCGCTTCCTCACACATGTACTCTCCCTCTCTCTCTCTGCTTCCTACTTCTTTTACAGGCAGGGACCCCTTGCCCTGATGCTTTCCCCTGACCTCTTCCTGCCTCCTTTTCCTTCACCACCATTAAGCCATGTAGCACCGCAGGAGCTATTCTGCTGAGAGAAGAACCAAAATCAACACAATAGAAAAGCTTCTCCTAGCAACCATCTGCTGTAATGTCTCCAAATGCAAGCACCAAAATGCTTGAAGTGGCATGCTGCCTACATAGCATAACTGCATTTAAAAAACTGACTTTTGTCTTTTATAGTTGCTATGTATGTGTTGTTTAATTTTGTCACTGTTTGGGCTGACCTCGGGGCTTTGGAGTAAATGCTAAGGAAAAAAAACCTGTTTCCTTTTTTGCTAAGGAAAAAAACCGACCACTTTTACACTTCCTTACCATTGAAAGTTTTAAAAATTCATTACAAGTTTCTAGAATGTCATTTATTGTTTCACAATAAGTGAACTAACTAACTACTCACCTCCCTACGCTTTCTTTTCCCACCTCCATAGTCAGGGGTTTTGGTCACCAGCTTTTGTCTGGGTCTCAGGAAACCCCACAGAACCAAACAAGTTTGACACCCTAGTCTAGATAAGACAGCACA
>NW_005842689.1:133618-142913 GCF_000455745.1 Alligator sinensis | reverse complement strand
GGGAAAGAGGAGAGAAGGTAACAGAAGGAAGAAGAAACAAAGACAAATGATTGCATGGGTATTTCTAATTTACAGTCAGTTTTTTTTAGCCATAACAATGGGTGAAAAATACAGCTTTGAGATGACATTAAAACTCCATGTGAATATGTGCCATATATGTAAGTAACTTCTTTGTTTTGTTTCTGAATTCTGCTAGGACGCCTGTGGGTAGAGGAAGAGCCTGGCTTCGTCTGGCCTTAATGCAGAAGAAGCTTTCTGAATACATGAAAGCCTTAATTAACAGAAAGGATCTTCTCAGGTGAGCAGTGCCTGCTCTCTTGAATTCGAGAGCTTACTTTAACTCAGTGTTCCCTGGTGAGGTACGTCCATGGCTCTCAAATGGAATTCATTTATTATTTTGCAATTGTGACATCACAGCAGTACTGTTACCTCTGTTTGAGAACAGCTTTGGTGAAATCCAGAGCTAGTTTCTGGGTTCTCAGATTTTCTGCTTTTTATTTGAAAGTTGTTGTCTTCCACTTTTAAATAGAAAGAAAAGTGTGAAGCAGAATCAACTATTGCGTATTATTTAGGTAATGAGAGGTAAGATGCTTGTATTTGCATAAAAAGGAGGGAGTGTTGTCCTCCAGGTGCTAGGGCACAGGAGTAGAAATAAAGCACGCTTGGATTTTCTTCTGACCGTCATTTACCTGCTATTTAATCTTGGGTGAGTTGCTTTCACACTTCCATTTTTCTCTGTCCATAAAGTGGGAATAATAATGACTCACTTCTGAAAAATGTGTTGCCAGTTTTGGGTGAAAAGTGCAATGTGAATGCTTAGTAACAGTATGTGATAATTGGGGTGATGTTTTTATTTGTTATATACGTTTTTAGGTTTTCAGTGAGTGATACTTTTTTCAGTTTCCTCAATTGTATTGAGTGGTGAGGAAGCTTAAAATTGCCATTTGGCAAACATGGGGGTGATCTTGTTTGAGTGAAGCTTATAAAATAGAATAGAATTAGGAGGTGCAAAATGCTTAGTTTTAATATTAATCTTGTGAACAAGTCTCTACCTGTATGTTAAAATGATTTTCAAGTGGTATTAGAGTAGCCAAAGCTAGAACATAGGAAGAGTTTACAGCAGTTTGATATGTACCTATGGAACTTATTGAGTTCCTTCCATATGGAGCCCTCGTCTCACATTAATGTCTTTCAGTGAATTTTATGAGCCTAATGCACTCATGATGGAAGAAGAAGGTGCCATAATTGCTGGCCTCTTAGTGGGGTTAAATGTCATTGATGCAAACTTCTGCATGAAAGGAGAAGACCTGGATTCACAGGTACTGAAGAGCTGATGAATATTCATTCCTGGGATGAATTCTCATGCACTTAATTTCTGCTGGTGTTCGATTTGATGGGTTTTTAATTACAGTCATTGGCTAATTAAGGATCATTCTGTAAACTTGCTGTTATGATTATGTTCCTTATTTTGATTTTTTTTTTTTTTTTTTTTGGTTTGTTCCTTTGTATAGTTGGCTGAAAATGCTGCCAAAATGTGGGATTTTTGTTGTTGATGATGACGATTACTATTGTTGTTGTTGTTGTTACTACTATTACTACTAGGATTTCAGTAGCTTCCTCTTGAGATTTACCAGTGGCAGTGGATCTTTTATACTTGGCTTGGTCATGTAGATGTAACATCCCTTGCAGAAAACTGCTGCCAGAGCACTTTCCACTGCTATCTCTTTGTACTGCAGTGATCCCCCGCCCTACTATCCTCTCTGGGTATAGGAAGGAGACAGCTGAAGAGGAGGGAGATGCTGCTTCTGTAGCTCTGGCTTGAGATGTTGTTTTTTGTGTTTGTTTTTCCTAGAAGTGTGTGTGCTTGTGTATGTATTAACTAAAGGGAAGTAAGTTAATGGGCACTTCTGTTACACTAGCCATGAGAGCTGTACGTACAAGTGTGTTGGTTAGAATCTTCTATTTTTTCCCTTCTTTCAACACTATAAGGTTGCTGATTTTTCACTTGAACTCATCCTCATTTTAATCAGTTTAGTATAGTGGATTTATTTTAGATTATAAATTGGAAGAAAATGCATTGCGCTCAAATACGCAATGTCTTAAATATACAACACCAAATTTGTATTATGGTAAGAACACTCTTATTTTACACATGATTCTAACCTCTTCCTAAATATACTAAATTCTTCCCTTGTAGGTTGGCGTTATTGATTTTTCCATGTACTTGAAGGATGGGAACAGCACAAAGGGCAATGAGGGGTAAGTACAAGGGCAAGTGCATGTGCTTTTTTTCCCTTGGGTTATTTTTGTTTTTTAGTAGAATTTTAAGTTACCCCATAATCCATCCTGCATTTTTAACAAAAACAATACAGTTTTCTTGACTTTTGCTTCAATTCTGGTTACAATATACAACTAAGAAGCTAAAGACCAGAAGAAGAGGAAAGATTCTGCAAAACCTGTGCTGCTTTGTGCTTTTATTGATGTAACTAGAAATTAACACGGGGAGAATGTGTTTTTGTTTGTTTATTTGTTTTTTTTATAAAACAAACGTTCTTTATCAGAAAGTTTCTCTGCAGCTCTCCTTCAGTTTAGGAACTGAGGCTGCTTGCAACCATTAAAAAAAAAAAAAAAAACCAAACAAAAAAATAATGCTTTACCAAAAGAAGCAGCATGTTACTTTAACCTGGCTCTGCAGCCTGTGTAAAGATCAGACGCTTCAGCGGGGCTTTTTGGTTGCTGTTAACTAAAGTTTATTCAATCAGCTATTAGTTAAAAGTGCCAAAAAAGCTCCACAAAAGTGCCCAGTCTTTACAGACATTGGGCAAACCAGGTTGAAGTAATGTGCTGCCTCTTTGGGGTATGCACAGGGCTTGGCATGGGAAAGCACTGAGTTTAAAGTAAAGTGCTGTTTTTTTATGTCTGCAAGCACCCTGGGTTTTTGTGTACTTTTTTTTAATGGTTCTGCAACCAGCAGGGATAGGTGCTCAGCCTCCAATATCAGTACGTGATCCATGTTGAATACTGTATTTACCAGAGTTCCCCCCGCTCCCCCTTGTACCTGCCCTCTGCAGGCTTGGGCCTTTACCACTTCTGCCCCCCACTCAGTCTCAGGGCTCCTCCCCTCCCCTCCCCTCCCCTCCCTGCTTACCTTGCTCCAGTGCTGGCAGATTCCTATATCTGTGCTGCAGCCTGGGGCCCAGAGTGTGGTCCCAGTGCAGTCCCATAGCAGCAGCGCAATGTCTGTACTGCTGTGCTCTGTGCCACAGATAGGAGCAGGGATGGAGCATGCTGGCATAGAGCAAGGGTAAAAGTGGGGGTGGGGGGTGGGTGGCAGGTGGGGGCCTGAGGCTGTAGGGAGGGAAGTGGGGGTGGGTCAACTTTTTTCAAATATTTTTTTCTTGTATTTCTCACTCTTCAAAATTATTATTTTTAATGTTTCATGCCAGAAATTGATGGCATCAAAGTTCTGTTTACAACTTTCATTGGGAAGGTCCTGGTGACATGACTGTTTTGTTAAGCAGCCCTAATGCTCGTTTATTTTAATTTTTTTGTGCTAATTGATATATTGTCTTCATTTTTTTTTCCCCCCAGCAAATCTTGTAATGGAGATTTACCAACCTTTGTTCAGCTGAATGTTGCATTGGCAACTTGTCAGAAGTCAAAGGGCTGTAACTAATTTTGCAGAAAGGCATAGCTTGTAACTGCCCTTCATTTTTTTTAAATATGCCTATGCATCACAGGGAGTCTTCTGGACCCATTGAAATTCTCCTACTGTGGTTCAAATGGTTTTCTACTTGGCTTAAATGAACCTTAGATCATAGGATCAAGGGTTGCAAGAAACCTCAAAGATCTGATTGCCCCACCTGCATGAATAGAAAAATCATGCTTCTAAGTTACCCTGTCCAATGCTTATACAGCTTCTTTTTGAAAACCTTCAATGAACTTTCCCTGCAGCTTCTTTGGGTAGTCTATTTCATTGCCTCACTGTTCTAAAAGTAAAGAGGTTTGTCCTGATACCTAATCTAAATCTATTTTGTTGCAGTTTAAAGCCATTGCTTCATATCTTGTCTTCTACAGCATGGGAGAACTGACCAAGATAGAAATGTCTAGTGGCCTATTAGGGCTGTCCTACTGAGATTTCACATAAAGCTTTAAAGATCACTATCCTTGTGCTTATGATGTGAAGGGGCGGGTTGGGAGCAACTTGTGGTTCAACGTAGGCAAGATGTCACTTCACTTTCTTATGTTCTCTCTTCTGATGAAGTCCCCTCAGCATGGGACCACAACTACTCTGGGCTGTATGTTAGGAGTCCCTGCTTTCAGAGACAACGTAAGCAGTTGGGGAAGGGGGGTCATTCTCATTAGGGAAAGGCTGGATGGGGTCAGCCTGTCTCTTGCTAGTAGTCCAATGCTATCAGGTCCTCCATTCCGTATACAACCCTCAGGGAAATAACGTAGCTGATGAGTGTTCAGGTAATTAAAGAATGAGCTGGTCCAGGGCTAATTTTTCTATTGCCATGAAGCTGAGAGAGGTTGAAAGAAATGCATTTGAGGAACCTCTGACTCTTTGTTCCGTTTCCAGAGATGGTCAAATTACTGCTATTTTGGATCAGAAAAATTATGTAGAAGAACTCAACAGACACTTAAGGTAACACATTCTTTTCTGTTATGCTGTCATCTAAAAGAAATACAAAGTGATTGGTTTCTTTCAATATAATTACAGTAGTTTTTTCTCTTTGATTTGACAGTGCTACTGTGAACAATCTGCAGGCAAAGGTTGATGCTTTAGAAAAATCTAACACTAAACTAACTGAAGAGGTAGGTGTCACAGGCAAGGACATTTTGTCATTGTCTTGTGGAGCCTGTAATTAAAGCAGAGGTGATGTCTCCTGAATGCGAGTTGTACTGTGTAATAAACTGGGAATCTGAAACAGGTATAAAGTGTGCTGACAGCTTTTACTGACTCAACAACGGGGACAATCAGCAATTGCATGAATTAAAACAATTGCCTGCCCTTCTGCCCCCTCCCTTCAGCCTGCCCGAAGGCTGAGAAAGGGGCATAACTAGGGGACTCCAGCCCCTGCTCCCAGCTCGGGGGGTGGAGCCAAGTCCTGCTGCAGGCTCCCTGCCCCACCCCCATATCCTTGCTCATCCTGCACCCTTGCTCATCCTGCAGGGAAGCTGAGGAGGGGGCATGGTTTGGGGAATCAGAGGGTTCTAGCTCACTGCAGGAACTAGCAGGCTGGGAGGCTTGCTGTAGTGCCCCCTGGCTATTAGTATGGGCACTGCCCAGGTCTGGCTGCCTTTCCTGTTTGAAAAGTGAATGTCATTTCACTTGCTTATTGGTTCTATCTATGCAGTTTTAAAAAGCCTGCAAAGATTGCATCAATTCAGCCTCGGGCTTTTGACTGTCTGTACTTTGTCGGGATGCATTGATCTGATTGTGTAGTCACAGATTCTGTATGGCTTTGTAAATCCCAGAGAGCTAAGAATTAGAAGGAAAACTTTTAAAGGGCTTCATTCTGTTTAAAAACTTGCTTTATTCAACTTTTTCCATTAGTTTTTCTTAAGGTAGTCAACAATTGAAAATGGTAATTGAAATGTAATCTTTACATTTTCTTTGGTTGCTCACAGTCTAGTCAGTACACAGAAATAATCTGGAAAAATACAGTAATGGCCTTTTATGTGTTGCTCATTTATATTGCATCAAAAGGGGTGTATACATCTGCATACTGAATAGTGTTTTAATGGATATGTTCCAGTTATAAAGAGCTCTGGAATCTCTCCTGTGGCATACATGAATCTTCACTAATGAAACTATCTGCTCGTAAAGTTAAGGAAGAAAAGGTCTATTGTGCAAATAAAAACAAAGTACTTGATATTAAAAAAGCAATATGGATTATACAGACCTTTTTTCCGATTATGCTGTAGCAAATGGTCTCTCATTTACAGCCTGAAAGATATGAATGTTGTACTAAGCAAACATGACCCCTGTCAAATTTAATTTTAGTGCCAAAGTGTGTGTAAAGGTGTTTGTTTATTTGTTACTCAGTAAAATCTCCATACTGTTTAAGGGTATCATTTATCTGATGTTGAAACATGCTGCCCTCCAAAGCTATCATCAGAGCTTAGCCACTTAATTGTGTCACATGTCACTTCATTGCATGGTTGCCAGGGCACTCTTTATTCAGTTTTTGAGGGAAGAATTTTTGTAGGTGGTAACCAGCTGCATGGTTGGGCTAGATTTACACATATTGCAGTCAAAAGCTTGTCTAAGTTTATCCCAACCATGCAGCTGATCCAGTAAAAGATATCACCCACAAAAATCCTTGCCTTTCACACATTTCCCAGACCATTATGGATACATCTCCACTTTAAAACCACTTTTATCCAGTTGTGACACTTAATGAAGTTGCTCAACGAGTATCACAGAAATGTCGCTGGCTTTTTCTGTAGTGTAAAGGAAGTCATCTAAGACTTGAGTTATGTTGTCTTGTGAAAGAACTATACCCAGTTATTTTTGGCCTATTGCATTAAAATCTGAGTAACTGGTTGGTCAAAGGTGATGTATTTTTCCTAAGAGTTCCAATAGAGATTGGCTCAGAGAATCCCTGGCCCATAGAATCCTGTGTGTTGTCCAGGAGTAAATAGTCAAGCTCTCTCTGATCTGCCCATCCTGTGAGCGCCGGCCACTTCTGGGGCTCCTCCCACCCCCTGTTGGTGAGATTGGGGGGGGACCCTGCAGCCAGTCGCTGCTGGTCTCTGGGGGGGGGCCACGTACTGCCCCACTGACCTAAGGTGGCACCAGTTGCCCATGGCCTCCCTTGTTTGTGTGTTTATCACTCGAGTCCAAAGAATGTAGTTGGGATTCAGTTGACATATTTCTTTCCATTTAAGAGCTTGTATTCCAGCACTGCATACACAGCTCCATTAAAAGAACTTCCTGCAGAGGGACCAAAGGGTCACTGGTAATAGATTCAGGTGGTTTGTGACCAGATATAGTTACTGAGTAGCTTATTGACCTACTTGAAATGAATTGGTAGGCCTCCATTTTAGCTCATAATGAACAAGTAGGTGTGAAGGCTGAACTCTTGTTATAAGCAGTACTTTTTGTTTGTTATTTAGTGACTTTAGCAGTCAATGTTTCAAAGGTTAAGTGCTGCCTAGAGAAGAAATACAGCAAGACCTATTTTTGATGTTAAATTGTGATTATCTTTCTTTGTTCACAGCTTGCAGTTGCAAACAATAGGATTATAACACTGCAGGAAGAGATGGAACGAGTTAAAGAAGAAAGCTCTTACATTTTAGAATCCAATCGCAAGGTGTCTGTGTGTCTATGTGTCTCTGTGTGCATAACTTCCCCCAGTGATGCTCTTGCTATATAATCCTATCTTTTACTGGACAATACAGTGAGCTGTTCCAGAATTATTTCTTCATAACCATAAAAGAAGATATTGGTATCTACTCTGGAGTGTGCTTTTAGGTTTTAATGTTAAATGTGCTTAATCAAATTAGTTCATACTTAAAAAGTTTACTGTATATAGTCTGAGAATAGCTACACTGATGTACAGGCTGCTTTAAATACTTTTTTCCTGTGCCCACACAAGTTATTTTCACAAGGAATTTGCATGCTGCATTAACTTAGGAAAGACAATACATTTAACAACATTTTCAACTGTGAAATTTGTTTTAAGAAAGTAGAAGTAAATAACAAACACCAAGATTGCGAGAGTTTGATTTCCTTCTGCTTTGATCTTTTTGCTAACTCTAGGTAACTAAGCAAGACAGAACTACAGATGGACATGCACTGAGTGAAGCACGCAAACAATTGAAGGAAGAGACTCAACTACGGCTGGTAAGCTTGGTCTAAACTCAAAGTTCAGAACAGTGTTGATTTTCTTTAGTAGTCATTATATAATAATCAGCTTTTAAGGGTGGCATGTTATATGGATCAAGACTTGCCGAGACTGATGATATTGCAGAATGCTTTATTTAAGCCCACTTCTAAAAATACTCTTTCAGAAGTGATTGTCCTACTCTTCGAGCACATTGCTGACTAGGCATGAGCTCAGTTTCCATATCTGTATTTTACAAATGTTAACCAATTAATATCCTTGCATCCAATATGCATACCCATCAAAACTTTTGCTTACCATAGGTATAGGGCACTGATGTAGGTTCTGACTGGGATAGTCTTGTTCTAGTTAGGCTGCTGCAATAGTGGGTCTCTTTTTTTTAAACTGGTTTGATCATAACAACAAAGTATTCTTCTTGCAGCATGTTTCATGTGATTAGTGTGCATTGGTAATAGTAGGACTTAATGGAGTGCACAGCATGGAAGGGCCATCATGTATTAAGTGAACCATGTTGCAGTCATTAGACTTTCTATAAAATACAGGTATCAAATATATTTGGTTTTAGGATGTGGAAAAAGAGTTGGAGGTGCAGATTGGAATGCGACAGGAGATGGAGCTGGCCATGAAGATGCTGGAAAAAGATGTTTGTGAGAAGCAGGATGCACTAGTAGCACTCAGGCAGCAACTAGATGATCTCAGGGCCCTAAAACATGAGCTTTCCTTCAAGCTGCAGGTAAGGAAAGGTCAGGATTATGGTCCCTTTGTGAAAATGATGCCTCTGAGTGTCAATTTTGCTTTCTTTTTCTTATCAGAGAGATGAAACGGGAGACTACATGTTAATTTCTGTCCTTGCTTTCCCCATTTCATAACTTCTCCCTCTATCCCTGTTTTTTTCCCATTTGATACTGCTTATCTTCAGGCTGTATCAAAGCTAGCCTTCCCAAGCAGGGAAGGCTACCATATGTTCTTGATGCCAAGACAAGGTTCCCCCCTTTCTCCGATGTAATGTGGAAGGAGAAAAAAGCCTCTAGTCTTGAAATAGTGAGGCAGCCTTCCCCACCTCTCCCCCCCAGCCCACCCCACCTGCTCATCCCCCACACCTCAGTCACTTACCATTGCTCTGTTGCTCTCAGGATCTGTCTTGCTCCCAGACCCAGACCAGCCAAATGGCAGTAGCAGCTCTAGCTAGGCCTCAAGCCACACCACTGCTACTGGGCTGGGTTGAGGTTGTGCTTTGCGCCCCAGACTGGAGCAGGGATGGAGCCTGCCAGTGTGAAGCAGGGGTAAATGGCCAGCGGGGGTAACAGAGATGCAGGGAAAGGCAGGGGCAGGCAGCAAGGGGGGATGTGAGGTTGGGGGCAGACTGCTTGACCTTCTCCTTGTTCCCCCCTTGTGTTGCCTGCCCCCTGCCACTGTCTTCTCTGCTGCAGTATTGGGGG
>NW_005842689.1:133233-133608 GCF_000455745.1 Alligator sinensis | reverse complement strand
GTCGTGAAGAGTGGGGGGGGGGGAGGGGGGGGCGGGAACGACACAAATTTAAGATGATCCACCTATAATTAAATTCTATACATGGAAAGTTATAACAAATTATAAATTTTCTATGTATAGATTCTAATTATTGGGAGGTCATCTTAAATTCAGTGTCGTCTTGGATTTGGGTAAATATGGTAAATGTGACATTGTCTAGAAGCTATCCATTTTGTACAAAATTGGTTTGAATTTTAGATCCCGCACATTTCAATGTGTTCTGCTAACGTTTACACCTTTTTAAAATACCACGTTTTATTATTTTGTGGATAACAATTTGGATGAATGGGGCTGTTCTTTCATCACAGGTTTCTGAAACTTGTAAGTATACCCCCC
>NW_005842689.1:131443-133202 GCF_000455745.1 Alligator sinensis | reverse complement strand
CCGTTCATTTTAAGAGCTCGGGGGGGGAGGGGGGGGGATTGCCTCAGGAGCATGTGTAGTTCTCTTGATGTTTTTGGAGCAGCTCTCATTACTAGGTCATTGTTCCATAGTTCCACCTGTGGTTGTTTCTTTACTTGCTAAAAAGTAGGGAGATGGATCTTTTCCATCTCTTTGGGAAGAGATGTTTGAGCAGGCTTTCCTTCCTTGATCATTTAACTTTTGTTAGTGCAGATAACAATATTAACCCTCCCAATGATTCCCCAGTTTGGAAAATAAATCTTAGCAGCAGTAGAAACAAATAACTTGGTGTATAAATGACAATATTTTCAGCATCTCCAGCCTGAAGTTTTGCTTCCTAATCTGTGACTGGTACATAGTTCATAATGCTGAAATGAAATCACAGTACAAAAGGCATAAAGTTCTGGAATGAGAGAGAGTTCCAAAATCCAACACAATCCTAGACCTTATAATTTGTACTTCCTAAGAATCTGCCACATAACCAAACTGAGTTCTAATGAAAAGTCTTAGCAATCAAACCTACAAGTGTGGAAAGCATTTTTTCTAAATCCAAAACACTGGTATTCCAGAGTTTATTCCAATAAAATCTACTCTTTTAATTTACTGTATATACCTGAATTTAAGATGACCCCCCCCAATAATTAGATTCTGTACATAGAAAATTATAGCAAATTTATAAATATTTCTATGTATAGAATCTAATTATTGGGGGGTCATCTTTTAAATGTGTCCCCCTACCACCACTGCAGCAGGGAGAGTGGTTGAGGGCAGGCGATTGGGGTAGGTGGTTATGGGGTCAAGCAGCTTTCCCCCTGCTGCCTGTCCACCCCACTACTTGCTCCCCCTTCTGCCTGCCCTCTCCCCATTCCCCTGTTTACCTTTGCTCTGGTGCTGGCAGGCTCCATCCCCACTCCAGCCTGCTACCTGGCTGGGTTGGGGCTGTGCTCCCAAGGCTGGGAGGAGGGAGGGGGAACAGGGGCCAGAGGCTGTGGAAGAAAGGGAGGTGACAGCGGGGTGGGACCTAAGGGCTGTGGGAGCGGGTGGGGAGAGGCAGGCAGCTGTAGCTCCAACCCCAAGACTGAGCTCCAACCACAGCTGCTGCCTGCCTCCTCCTCCCCCACCCCGCTGCCTTGTACTCAATTCCAAGATGAGGGGCTTTTTTCCCATGTTAAATGGGATTAAAAAACTTCTTCTTGGAATCCAGTAAATATGGTATACAATGCCATTACATGTCTCTGAAATCACTAGAGCAGGCTTTTAAGGCAGGATACACAATTAATGCTCATAGCAGCCCTTAACTTAATTTTAAAATAGTGCACAGAATTTGATGCCAAAGAGTTTATTCCTATGCAGGACAATTGTATGACATTGGGGGGGGGTACTACAACAGTAAACAAAACATGTTGATCATTCTACTTTGTTCCCTGTGATTCAGGTATATCTTATTTACAGTCACCAGAATACATGAAAATAGCCTCCGTGTTAATTTTTGCATCATTTATTTGATTTTTGGATCACTTCCCTCTATCTGCTTAACTGTCACCAATTCCATTTTAGTGCCCAAATAATTTCTTGAAACGGACTTCATATTTACTTACCTTATTTACTCAATTAGAAGATAAGATTTCCTCCCCCCCCCACACACACACACTTTTAATATGTGGGGGGCAGGGGAAGCCCATCATTTTACAGTCATGCAGGAGGGCAGACAGCTGCTGTGACTCCAGCGTGGCTCTGTAGC
>NW_005842689.1:121739-131412 GCF_000455745.1 Alligator sinensis | reverse complement strand
GGGGGGGAGCCAGCCCTGCCACTATGGGGCCAGGCTGGACTAGCAGTGCTGGTTCCACACTGCTGCTGTGGGGCTCAGCTGGAGCAAGGACGGAGGCTGTTGGCATGGAACAAAAATAAGAGGGGTGGGGGGTGCAGGGAGGGGGAGAAAGGGGAGGTGGGGACCTGAGGCAGCAGGTGATAGAAGCAGTGTGGAGGGTGGAGAAGCGGGGAATGGGAAGGGGGAATTGGGCAACCTGAGGCTGTGGGGTGGGGAGGAGGGGAAGGCAGTGGGGCAAGCAGAGAAAGAAGCAAGCAGCTTGCCCCCTTCTGCTTGTACCACCCCCCCCAATTTACCCCCCATTGTGCTTGCTTCTACTCCCCTACCCCTACAGCTTCAGGCTGCCCTGATTCCTCTTCCCCCCCCTCCCCCGCTTTCCTCCCCACTCCACACTGCTTCTGTCACCTGCAGTAGTGGGGGGGGCACACAAATTTAAGATGATCCTCCAATAATTAGATGCCATATATGGAAAATTATTATAAATTTATAAATTTTCCCTGTGTAGAATCTAATTATTGGGGGGTTGTATCAGGGTCAGCTTGTATTTGGGTACATACAGTATTGCTACTTACTGATAGTGTGCTAAAACTCTCCTTTTCAGAGTTCAGACCTGGGAGTGAAACAAAAGAGTGAATTAAACAGCCGCTTGGAGGAGAAGACAAATCAGATGGCTGCTACCATTAAACAGCTTGAACAAAGGTAAAATGACACTTTTTTGTTTCAGAATATCAGTGTCCCAGTGCTTTTTTACAGACAGTTTATAACAAATATTTATATGCAGAGCTGTAACAGTTGTTCCAGTGCTACTCCTAGAAAAGTCCCTTTTATAGAGTCCTTATTAAAATTTCAGTGGCCTAGTCTTGTCACCATTTTAAATCTGTCCATGCTCGCATTGCCCTGTGTAGGAGAATGGTTGTGCTCCATTATGGCTGTGGATTAAATTCTGCAGCTTGGTTGCAAAACATGGAAATTATTTTATTGATTCAGGAGACCAGGGTGTAACTTTATAACAGAAGTCAGTTGGCTTGTTTGTTTACATGTTTGACTACATCAGTATCATTTTGGAAAAACACTTGGGTCTCAACAGCAATAACACAATATAGTGGAGGCAAAGAGGATCAGTATTTCAAAAGGGACAGATCTGAAACTTATTTTGTAGTTCTGTGGTTTCTAGGGAGCCTGAGGCCAGGTGCAGACTTTCATAGAATCATAGAAGTAGGGTCGGAAGGGACCTTGTAGATCTTCAGGTCCGACCCCCTGCCTGGGCAGGAGGGAAACTGGGCTTAAGTGACCCCAGCCAGGTAGGCATCGAGCTGCTTCTTAAAGACCCCCAGGGTAGGAGCCAGCACCACTTCCCTTGGAAGTTGGTTCCAGATCCTAGCCACGAAAAAGAAAAAGTTTCTGTTGGGAGAATTGCCATCCTCCTGGTAGAAACCAAAAGCATACAGACATTCAGGCTTTTTCTCCTGGAGTAAAAGTAGCTTTTCCTTAGCTTAACTTTCCAGTTTTTTCGCCGGTTTAATTTCTCCTGGGGACCAGAAAGAATGGGGCCCTGGTTTGGAGAAGGTGTGAGGGTCACCTTTCCCCCCCACCACCTCTCCATAGACTGGGAGGTGAGGGTAGCAGCAGCAATTGCTTTCTCTCTCTTCCCTAAACCAGACAGTCCCCCATTGTGGGAGAGGTAGGGGGCTTTCTTGGTTCCCTCCGGCTACCCGTTGCTGCTACACCACCCAGCTGAGCAGTGGGGTGGCAATTTAAAAGCCAGTGGCCAGGAACAGGGCTCTGGGAAAGTCTTACCTGGGAGCCCAGCTTCTGCTGGCCCTGCCTTGCTGCCCAGCTGAGCGGCAGAGCCACGTGTTAGAAGTGGGGAGGCCAGAAGGGCTGAGAGCCAGGCATGAAGAGGCTTTCCTAAGCCTAGCTCAGCTCCCAACTTCTGGCCCCTCTAACTTTTGCCTTGCCTCCCACAATGCCCAGCTGACATGGAGCAGTGCGGGCAAGGCCAGTCACTACAGCCAAATGCCCCCCACAATGCCCTGCATTGCTCTGGGTCAGCTCTGGAACCGTGGCTGAGTGCTCTCCCCCTCTCTCCCTGCACTCCTCCAGGTAAGCTACTGCTTTTCAGCAGATGCAAACTGCTACCTGGCAACCTGCCTCCTTTTCCAGATGGGATAGGGCAGGCTGTCTAGTAGTGGGCTTCCCTAAGGCAGGGGTGGCACCTTTTGGGCTATTTTTCTATCAGAGAAAAATTCTTCTGGTAGAAATGAACATTTGTATGCAGCCTGAGCTGAAAAAATATTGGGGTTTTGAAGTGGGGAGTATTGGAAAGAGGCAGAAGTGGCTGTTGGGATTAACATCCATTTAGTTTGGGGAACCCTTCTCAAGCACCTCTTCAAAGGAGAGCATTACTAATGTGTTACTGACCTTCACGTGATCAGAAGGGGCTCTTCAATAAGACAACTCTTTGCTTTTTGAGCTGGGTCTCTTTTAGTAGTCTGTTGAGAAGGTGAGAAGCTTAGCTGGTATATATTGTATTTACCTGAGTCCAAGGCAACTTCAAAATTTAAGATGACTCCCCATTAATTAGATTCCAGAGGCGGCAGTGAGGTGGGGCAGGTGGCTGCTACCTGCCCAGCCCTTCCCCCCGCTTATACTCAAATCCAAGATGAGGGGCTTTTGCTATCTTGGCTTGGATTCCAGTAAATATTGTACTGACTTTGAATGGAACTACATTGATTTACTTCACAGAGGACCTGTTCCAGAATACCTCCACCACTTTCTTAGGACCCTCCATAGCTATTTGCCAGCCTGAGATCTCCATTTCTGAAAGGGAAAGCTGTTCCTTAGGAAAAAAATGTGGAGGAAGAAGAGGGGGAGGCTGCATTGAGATTTTTTTTTTAAGTTATTTTCCTATATAAAGGGTCTTGATGGAAAATGAATGCAAGCTAAATTGAATTAACACAACATGTTGTACTTGTATAGTCTTGTGTAGAGCACCCTCACAAATGTATCCTTTTTGTGCTTTATAGAAATGTATTATGATACCTGTTCAGTTAATTGATATGATCTTTTCTCTTGCTGTCTCTTTTTTTTTTCCTTCCCTCTTCATTTTTCTCTACATCATCATTCTAACTTCTTTTATGTAGTGAAAAGGATTTGGTGAAACAGGCAAAAACCTTAAACATTGCAGCAAACAAATTGATCCAGAAACACCATTAGGCATTTTTACATCTGTTCACCTCACAGCTCTGATCTCAAAACTCAGTTATGAGGGGAAAAACTTGAGAATCGTTAAAAGCAACTGTTTAAATGTTATTTGTCACCTAAGATTGATTTGGAATTTGCTGAATTTGTTAAAACCTTTGGGTTTTTCTTTAGAGTTATAATGTAGTATAAAATCCCAAATTTGCTATTTAATCTTTGTTGGCCAATAAATGCACCAGAAAAAACCATAAGGAATGATAAACCTGTGGCTCTGTAGATACCATTGATGTATGCAGCACAAGGCTTCAGCATTTTAATGGATAGTAGATGGGTTGTTCTGGTTGAGATACCTGGTTGGCCAGTTCTGGAAAAGTCAGGCTAGATTTCTCTCTCACCCTTTTGTGATGTAGACAAAGAAAACGTGTCCCTGGAAGTTGTTGGTAGCTGTGTGTATCCCAAGCCATTACTTTCTCATTTTTTTTTGCCTTTGGTTTAACCCCCAAACCAGGACAAATGAACTACATATGGGGAAATTAGCACCACATCTTAGTATATCATCACCATGAAAGATCCAGTCCTCCCAAACCAAGACTGCTTGCAACAATTTTGCCTTAGTGACTTGGGGGCAGGGATCATCTTCACATTCCTTTAAACTTCATGTATACAAAATTAGTAAATAGGTGTCTTAGAGTAATATTATAGAGTGGTACCTTCAGTGAAAAACCTCTTTATCTTTGCATTGCCTTCTACCTCTGCCATAATTCCCTCTAGAAATATGTTGCAGTTCTTCTGAACTGAAGGAAGGAGGGGTGAGGTATTTTGTTATGCCTTTCCTCCTCTAGAAAAAAGAATTACACATTTTACGAAACTTTTCTGCTCTTTATACCTTAGTGTAAAAAAAGAAATAAATAAAACTGAGCAGGGGAGGGCATGGAACTTGTAGTACTTTACTGGCCACTCCTTGTCTCAGAGTAGCTAGCATACAGTTAAAAGGAAATAATTGCCTTTCACTATTACACTTGTTAAATTTGCTTCTAAGTTTCTGTTGCTTGGTACAAATGTGGAATTTCCTAATCTAAAACCAACTAAAGCGTGGAAACAGTACTAAATAGGAAAAATAATTATAAACTTAACATTTTACTGCAAACTTTTTAAAACTGTAGATTGGAATATTGTATGTTAACATCCTTGTCGCTGTGGTCACAAGAGATCACAATACTGGCATTGTAAATAATTCTATAAATACTTTGCTTCAAGAAATTGAGTTCGATTCTGTTTTCCCTGTGTCCTAATAGTTTTGCGCTCTAGTGAGGTGATTGCAAAAATTCCCTGTCATGTAATTTTCCCACTCTGTCATGTAGAATAGGACTCCTTGATGGACAGTGGGAGATATATGTGACTAATGCAGCTGGACAACCTATTGATTATTGATTTCCACTGGGTACACCTAAAAATGTATGGGGCTCAATTTTTGCCTTCCTACACAGGTGTTTTGGTTCTTGGCCTGTGTAATTGACTTCTGCATGGAGGCAGACGTTTTATAAGGTCTACCTTCCTGGTAGAGCCACACCTAAGTATCTGAGTATAGTCATCAACTCACATGTTTGAAAACTTGAAATTATTCTTGAGTGACCATTTATTCTGAATTCGTTTTAATTTCTACAGAATAAAGATTTTCATCAGGGTATCCAAGTGGCTAGTTAGGATTATTACAACTCCCCAAGATTCTTCATATGGGAAATTAGATTGTTTCCTATCACAGTGATGCTTAAGTAAAATGGGAGACTTCACATATATAGCAATTTCTTACTTTTGATACGGAGCGTAAATTGCTTTGGTATAAATGCCGGTGTGCTTAATCTGATGTGATAGTTGTGGAAGAGACCAGGAAAATGCACTAATTCTAAATATAGTAGATAATCTATGTCACAAGTTCCAGTTACATGTGTAAAGTTGAACTGTAATGTACATTAAAATCAAATTTGACTTAAAATTCTGTGTACTTGAGGGTTGCTTTGAATCTGGATAGAACTGATGTTTCTGTTTATCATCTAATGGCTGTAATCTGTAGTAATAGAATAAAAAAAAATTGAAAATCAGAGTTTCTTCTGCCTGGTTCACCAACATTTTGTTTTTCCTTTAGAAGACTTTCCTTCCCGCCACTTTTTAAAACATAATTTGTGTTTTCCCCTTCATTGGGTTTAGTTTCTTTGTTGTTTAAATTCAGTCTTCCTCCCCACCATGGCTTTTGTTTTTTATCACAAGTTCATGTGGCTCAAATCCAGATTGCAACAAGCAGAGAAGGAACGCCAGTCTGCTGAGGAGGACAACCGGTTGTTCAAGCACGAATTTGGGGACAAGATCAACAGTCTTCAGATAGAAGTGGAAAAGCTCATCAAGCAGCGGTGAAGAAACAGCTTTCTAATATATTACTTGGGTTTGCTTTCTGAGCCTGGTAGGAGATATTTGAGAGAGCCCTCCCGAAATGGGAAGGGATTGGGGGAAGAGACAGGCAGATATATCCTAGATGGGAGAGGGTATTTGTATCAAAGCATTCACTTTACATTAAGTTTCAGATTTTCAGATCTGGACATCTGAATTGCAGTTGGTCTTTAAATATATTTTTAAAATAAAAACACAAAACAGGAAATCTTTGAGGAAAATGATCAAGAGAAATAAAAATAAGAAAAATCTTGTTTTAAGCAATCCACAGAACAAAATGGGCAGAAATTTAAATATAAAATTGTTCTTCAAGCACTTAACTGCTTTAGGAGTATGTCTGTGTTGTAGTCAAAAGTGTGACCATAGCTTGTGTAGACATACCTGAGCGAGCTTTAAACTATCTGCCAAGTTTAAAAGGCATGTTTTATGGCCTGATCTGGGCACTGTGTTGCTGTAGCTACACTGCTAGCCGTATCTGAGCCAGCTTTGGAGATATCTTCTTGAGCTGCAGTCGCTCCTTTTTGATTATACAGTGTACTTGACCAAAGTCTGGGTGGGGTTGGGGGGGAGTGTCCTTTTAATAACATACTTTTGTATTCTAGAATACCAATTTCTGAGAGGAAAATGCATATTCATAACCAGGAGCTATTGTTTCATTATCTACAACAGTGGTTCTCAGTCAGGGTGCCACAGCACCTTGGGGTGCCCTGAGACACCCCTCAGGGGTGCTGTGATGGAGGCGCTGCCACCACCACCATGGTGGCACCTCCGTGGCAAGTACATGTTCTTCCTGCATTATTATTCTCTGACAACTCTAACTCAGGGAAAAGAGCCAACCTGTTCTATAGCTGTTCCTGGTCTGCCTATCTCCCCTCCCGCATGCTCTTCCTAGAAACAGAGGCATAAAGGACAGTGCCACCTGCCCCAAGCACACCCTGTTTCTGGGAGAATGTTGTGCAGAGTTGGACCAGGAATGGCAGCAGTACAAGCTGGGTCTCCTGCCTGCTTGGAGTTAGCAGTGAACCCTAATGAGACGGAGACTGCACAGCCCTTCCTAGTCTGGCTACACGGAAGTCTCATGGGATGGTTTTACCTGGCTGGGGTGACTAGACCACTCAGTTGGAAACCACTGAGGTAAGTTGAGCACGACAGTGGCTTTCCAGCAGGGATGCTGCTATATTTAAAAACTTGGTGGAGAGGTGACATGATCTAGATGGACTTCCTTTTCAGCAGCAAATGCCCTTTAGGAGAAGGAGATAATAAACAACTTTGGCACCAATCTAATAAGTAAACCCATGTGTTTTAAATTCACAAACACCTTTAATTTTGTTAATAGCCAGCCACAGACTTGAAAGTCAAACAGAAATAACTTAGCTGTGAAGGGCTGGCATCTTCCTCCTACAGTGACATCAGTTTACTAACATCAGAGAAACACAAATTGTCTTACCTTGAACTTAGAAGAGCCTGTCTCATTTTGTACATATAACATATGCTCTGTCCCAGGGAAGAGTCACTGTAGCTAGCTGCATGGAGGTATTATCAGATACCTTATCCCTTGTACTGCTGCTTTTCTCTGTCTCCTGCGTTTTTGTTTTTTTTAATAGATACCCCCCCCCCCCCCCAAAAAAAAAAAAAAAACCAAACAACCCAGTTTGTATGGATCCTCTGTAAAGCACAGTAACACAAATCAAAATGGTAATGTTTTGGGAGCTGACTGCTGTTAAATAATACTCTAAAGATCCCATATATGCATATTAAGGACACGTATCCAATTCATAGTATCACAGTAGCTAGGGTCAGGAGGGACCTGAACAGATCATCTAGCCTGACCCCCTGCCACAGGCAGGAATGAATGCTGGGTTCACAAGACCCCAGACAGGGGATCATCCAACCTCCTTTTGAATGAATTTGCCCAAGGTAGGGGCGAGGACCTCTTCCCTGGAAGTTGGTTCCAGATTTTGGCCACCCTAACTAAAATATTGCCTTCTGATCTCCAACATAAACCTATTCTCCATCAGCTTATTACCATTGTTCCTTGTCACCCCAGGTGTCGCTGGGGAGAAAAGGGCTCTACCTATTTGCTGTTGGTCTCCCCTGGTGAGTTTGTAGGCAGCCACCAGGTCCGTCCTCAGCCTCCTCTTGCTGAAGCTGAACAGGTTCAGGTCCCTCAGTCTCTCCTTGTATGGCCTGTCCTGCTGCCCTCGCACCAAGCGGGTGGCCCTCCTCTGAACCCTCTGCAGCAGGCTGGCCACACTAAATTCGTGGAAGCACACCTTTTAGTGCCCTCATCTGATTTCTACCACCACCCCCCTCCCCCCACGCACACACACACACCTGCTGTGGTAGTTAGACTGCACTGAAAAGGACAGAAATGCCAGGTTTTGTTTCTTCACTACTAGTAATACCATCAGACACAAAGAGAGTTTAGGCCTTTTTTTCCACATGCAAGTTGCACTGAATTGCACTGATTTTTTTTTTTTTTAATTCTGTTTAGTCAATAATATCTGACCAACCCCATCAGGGTGTAGACAGCTTTATAAAATGGCATGCCTTCTATCAGTTTATCTTTTAAATTGTTTCTGTGCTGAGTTTAGGGTAAATCAGGGAGGCACTCAACCTGGTTTAATTATGCCCATGTAAGGGGTTTGCACAGATTTAGTTAAATTGATTTCTGAGTCAATTTAGTTAATTTTAGGTAGTTAAGTTTCAGCCAAATTTTAGTGCAGCTTCTCTCTGTAACAGGGCCATAGGGGTAGTCTTTTTAGTGGTAAAGATTGTGAAGGGTTTTCCTGTTGGTATATAATACATTTTGGGGGATAAATTTTAATGCAGTTTTTGGGGTCAAGATTACTGTGACTTCTAGTATAGTAAATGCACGGGTGGACACAGATTCACTAGGTTTCTGTGGGCAGCTACCTGCTAGTAAAAACCCATGTCCCTCATGGTGTCTAATAATTCTTGAGAAGGCGTTGGCTCTGATAGTGGAGTAAGATTGTGGTTTTGAAGGAGGGCAAGGTGCGGATTTCCCTAATCTTCACCTTTTGGGCAAGAATTGTTCCCAGCTGTCTGTGTGGGTTTGTTTTCATTGTCTTTATTGTTTTGGTTTGGTTCTTTTTGTTTTGGCTCTTTTTTCAGTTTAGTGTAATAGTGCACAAAATTATAGTTTCTGTCACTTTCGTTGGTGTACCCACCCGTCTTCTCTGAGAACTCTCTTGTAATGTCCTGACTGTATGCTGGTCCATATCTCTATTCATTTGGTCTAGGTAGGGTGATATTGCAGATTTTCCTATGCTTGGCCGAGACAGTTTTGAATGAGAGAGCCGGTTGAAGTTATTCTAGATCAGACCAAGCAGATGAGGGTTGTTTGCTATATGTTCAAGTTGCTGCTCCAGTGAAAGGCTTCTGTTGGGGGTCTGCAACTATTTTTTGCTCTCTCTCTCTCTCTCTTTTTTTTTTTTAATCACTTTTCACTTCTGGCTGCTTCTGATGGCATAAGTGAATCGGCTATCCTCTTCCTTCTGTCCTTTGACTGGTGGTTACAATGTCTTCCTTTCAAATAAGAACTTGCTGAAGTATTTGTGTGTCTGTCACCTCTGGCTTTTAGATCACTGCAGCATATTCCACATGGGGCTAACATAAGAGCCCTCTGCCACAGCTGGTATGCAGACCAGTGCCCTTGCTTCTGAGTGAGCTAGAGAGACTTATTATGCCTCTGCACCATATACCATAATTACCTGAATCCAAGACATCTTCAAATTTTAAGACAACCCTCCAATAATTAGATTCTATACATGGAAAATTATAATTTTGTTAAATGTTATAATAAATTTGTAATTTTACATATACACAGTCTAATTAGTGGAAGGAAGGTCATCTTAAATTTTCTCTTCCCACTGCTGAAGGGGGCAAGGGGCCAGACCCCTGCCCCTTAGTCACCTTCCTCTTGTCCCCCTATGCCTGACCCCCCCCGTGCCTGCCCCTCTACCTATTC
>NW_005842689.1:113599-121696 GCF_000455745.1 Alligator sinensis | reverse complement strand
GCCTGTGTTTGCCATCCACTCCCTGCCTCTACCCCCTGCAGCCTGCTCCCACCATGCCAGTGCCTGACCCCTGCCACCTGTTCCCATATGTCTGCCCCCTTCCACATTACCTTCTGGTGCAGCTCTGTTAAAATCATAGAAAATTAGGGTTGGAATGTACCTCAGGATGTCATCTAGTGCAACCCCCTGCTCAAAGCAAGACAATCCCCAACTAGATCATCCCAGCCAAGACTTTGTCTAGCTGGGCCCTAAAAATCTCCAAGGATAGAGGCTTAACCTCTCTGGTAACCTGTTCCAGTGTTTTACTACCCTCCTAGTGAGAAGAGTATGGCCTCTAGTTGGCTGCTCCAGCACTTGTGCCAGGAATACTCTCCAAAAACTTTCTGGATAGCTTGCGTACTGCAGTATTGCCCTCCCAGCAGATGTCAGGGTGATTGAAGTCCTTCATGTGAACCAGGGCTTGTGATCAGGGAAACATCTGCTAGCTGTTTGAAGAAAGTCTCATCCTCCTGGTATGGTGGTCTATAAGCAGACCCATCACCCTCATTGTTCTCTCCTCTGATCCTAACCCAAAGACTTTCAACAGGCTTATCTCCACTTTTATACTGGAGCTTTGAGCAATCATACAGCTCGTTAACATAAAGTGCAACTCTCCTTCTTTTCTCCCCTACCTGTCCTTCTTGAACAGTTTATAACTATCCATACAATGCTCCAGTTATGCGAGCTATCCTACCAAGTCTCTGTTATTCCAGTCGCATCATAGTTCCATGACTGTGCAAGGGCTTCCAATTTTTTTGCTTGTTTCCCAGGTTCGGTGCATTCGTGTACAGGCACCTAAGGTAACTAGCTGATTGCCCTGATTTCTCAGGAAAAATGAGCAGGACTCCCCTGTTACTCACTCCTGCTTGTCCTTCCTCCAGGTCACCCACACTTCCTCACTTACCTCAGGGCTTTGGTTTCCATCCCCCAGCAAACTTAGCTCTCCTCACTAGGTTAGCAAGCCTGTCTGTGTGCCTGGTCTTCCAGGGCAGTCAGAAGTAGCATGACCCCAGCCTAGCCCAGGATGGGAGAAGTGGTAGCAGTCTCTGTCCTGGTTCGGTTGAGGCCCAGGGACTGGAGCAGAAGGTACAGGGCAGAGGGGATGGCTTGGGGAACAGGGATAGGCTGGGGATGGGGGAGATGAGGTACAGGCACTGGGGACAGGGTAAGGGAGGGGCAGGCTGCGGTTCCCCTGGGCTATGTGCCCCTTTCTCCAGCAAACAAGGTATTGCAGCCTGAGGTAGGCAGCAGCTCAGCTCTGACTTCAGCCCTAAACCCATGGCCAAAGCTGGAGTTAAGCCACTGCCTGCTCTGGGAAGATACTCAGATTCAATACAAGGCTTTTTTTTCTCCCCATGCTGACTCCAGAGGAAGCAGGGGAGAGTTTTGAATTCAAGTAAGTAGGGTATTATGCTACATTTAATTGTGTTTATATCATATCTGCAAACCATATCTAACTTCTGTTACCTGAGATCAAATCGCACCCCACTAGTGCCATAGCACTGAGACCAGCTGTAAGACACTCTGGCTTAACAGTTCCTGGACTTGAACACCCAGGGACGTGCAGCAGGGCATTCTCACTGAAGAGGGCCTGTATCCTAGAACTTGGTGGCTCTAACAGCAGGAAAGGATGTTATGGATAGTACTGAATGTGATAAGAAGAACATTAAAGGTGGCTCTAGGAACTGGTTGAGGGTTTTGCTTTTGATTTCATATTCAGTTTTAATTTGTTTTTAAACAAATAATTATTGTAGTACTAGCCATGGCTCTTAATCCTCAGGGAGCTGTGAACAGGTGCATAATTTACAAAATTAAGGTAGACTGGACTATAGATCTAGCATGCAGATTCAGGCCTGATAAACCTGGAATAATTTATCATTCAGAAATGCAGTTCTTTTAGTGGGGATTAATGGTTTTAACATAAAAAGAAGGCAAACTAAGTCATTCTAATTGCTGTGCATTTGATCACTTTAAAACCAGATCCTAACTCTATCTTGTTATACTGTAGCAACCATCTTGAACTGGAATTGAAACGGAAAAGGCACAGATGGTCACATACCCATCACGGTATCCAAGAAAGCAAAAGCACTTTAGTCCAAGGCAAAGGCTGCCAGAAGACTGAAGTAAAAACGGTAGTGTCACTTTTGGTGACTCTTGTTTGTTCATGTTTAAACATGGTTTAATTTTATCTGTTGTCCTGCCTTGTACTTCATATGACTGTGTATGCATTGCCATCATGCCTCACTTAACTTCTACCCACATCAGCTGTGTCAGATAGGAAAGCCCTTTTTTTTTTTTTTTTTTGTACTTCATTCTCTCACACTACAAAATCAATGTTTTTTTCTTCAGTATGATCCTGAAAAATATATTTTAAAAGCAATAATTTCAGCAATTAATAAGAGAGCATATCCTTCCCTACCTGATAATTGACGGAATCTTGAAGGTGACTGTACTTCAGCTTTATTAAAGAAGAACACACAGTAATATGCAAGGTACTCTGAGTGCTATATCTGATTAAGTACAATGCACTTAAAAAACTGTTCATCAGGATAACAGGAAATTCCAGTCCTGACATTCTGAAGTAGCAGAAATTAGGTATAGCTGCTGCTTTTTGGATGTATAAAAGAGCAAATTTTTAAAAATGTTTAAAAGCAATATTATTTAATAGTAAGCATTTTTTTAAATAAAGTTACCTGTTAAGGTATGCATATTGCAGCTTAAGCAGCTGCTTAAAAGTTGTCAGCATCCAAATCTGTTGCAATTGCCCTCTTCAGCTAATATGCAAAATAGTTGTGTGTGCATGCATGTGCGCACACACATACAGGATCTTTGCATATGACCAATATGTGTTGTATAGTATTGAAATTATTAGCAGATGACTATAACGCTACTTTGGAGAGCAAGGTCACAGGAGTTACCTCTTGTCAGGTCTGCCCCACGCCCCAAAAATGAATGTTCAAAACTACATGTTAGTCCCATTTAGCTTTACCAAACAAACCTTAGACACTTCTGTGTCTTTCCTGAATAAGTTGTGACCAGCCTTTTAACATTTTGGCCACTGTGTCCCAAACTCGACTGGGTTTTTTTTTTTTTTCAGTCTTTTATCATATATTTCGTGTTCCAGGTTAAATTAGCCAAACTGGTTCCAAATCATATTGATTGAGCAGAATTCAGTCATTCCAAAAATCAGATCAATTAAGCAGGCAGACTCAATCATTCTGAACATGATGTATGTCACTACAACCGGCGAGCATCCTCCATCCCAGGCCTATCACCCTGGGACTTCAGATACTCCCAAGTCCATTGGTAGCCATCCTATATGCAGGCCTAGGCCCAGAGGTCTTGGGGTTTGGATGCCCCCAGATACTACAGACAAGCATCCTCCATCCCAGACTCTTTAGTGCAGGGCCTCAGGTACTTCCTACACTCGATCTTAGTTCACGAGAGGTCAAGAAGTGATCAATAGTTTACTTACATTAATTATTCCTCAATATAAAGCCATTGGTTTGAATATTGTTAGATCCGTCTTGTCAGTATCACAGTGAAGCTTTCATTGACTGGCTCACAATGACAATTAATTTAAGCACAAGCATTCTCTAATATAAGGCACTGAATAACAACAGTACTTTGTCACTTTATTAGGAGAGGGAGGTTTGATGTCCTTTTTTTTCTTCATGAAGTTGTCCATCTCTGCTTGTAGAATGGACAGGGTCAGAAGATCAGGCATTTGCATCTTCAGCACAACACTAATATGTTCTATCTCATATCTATGGCAGGGTCACATTTAGGATCAGTTCAAATTTTGCTTGACATTTCTTACAGTCCCCATAGGCATGGGTTCTGCTACCAGGACTCTTAAAACTCGCTCCATCACTGGTTTAGATAAGCTTATTGTCTTAGTCATAACAATGCAGTATTATGTGGCTGGGGTTATGCTTTTATTTCATCAATACATTTTAAATAAGTCTGTACAGTAATGTTTGCACTTCCAGTTTCTGCCATGCCAATCCAGGTAGTAGTGTAGGGTTTCTCCTCTCCAGCAGGTGGAGACGATAATGAATTCTGTTCAATTCTAGCTCAGTTGGGATATCTTTCAGTTGTGTTCTGGTCCCTGCAGAAAGAAGGCAAGCAGCTGGTTAATGTGCTTAGACTGGTGGTCAAGTGCTACTTTAGTCCATAATATCAAAGGATGGGATTATCAAAAGTAGCTGAAGAGTACACATTCCGAGGAAAATCAAATGAGACTTGCACTTCCCAAAAGTTGTTTAAACACTTTTGAGAATCCTCACCAAATAGCCCAGACAGTGTGCAAATGTAAAATCTATGGTGGAGCTGGTAAAATTTGGATTTGACCAGTAAATATGTTCTCCTTTTTGGCAGGAGGGAAAACATAAAGCCCAGGAGGAAAATGGCAGACTGGTAAAAGACGAAAATGCAGTTTTACCAAACAAGTATGTATTGAAAAGTATCTCCTTCCCTAAGTTTTTTGTTTCCTGGTTCTTCCTTATTTTATTCTCCTTTGTAATCCAAGAAGCAGTTTTGTCTGCTTTCTGTTAGAGGCATTAGAGATCAGGACAATAAAAATTGGGGAACCTCCCTCACTTCCTGCTTCCCCATGAGGCTTTTGTAAGGAGTCCTGTCTGCAAGCAGACAAGGGTGCAGCCCACCACTACACAGTGCCATTTTAGTTGCATTACCTCAGTCAGGGTATTCCCCCTGCCACCATCATGGTCATGTTATTTCCCCAGCCACTTAATTTAAATAAAATAAATAAATAAATTCCGTATTTATTTATTAGCCAAACCAAATTCCAAATCCATAACTCAGTCCAGAACCATAAGTGGCCCTACTACTGGCAAACATCCTCCACCCCCATCTGGGGCTTCAGATGTTTCCAGAACCTTTGGTGAACATCCTACTTGCAGGCCCAAGCCCAGAGGCTTGAGGTTTGGATGCCCTGGAGTTTCACTTGCCCTCAGCCTTAAGGCCCCAGGAGCAAGCTAGGGAAGTCTCCCCTCTCCATAAAGTGGGCATAAAGCCGAGATCTTCCCACTTCAGCAGCTAAGTGGGAGGTTTACTATACATTACCTTGGCACGTACTATCCCCGTGCCAGGATAGCAGTCTTCCTTGGGTGCAACTAGGAAGACCTCCTCAATGGTCATGGTGTTTCCCTTGCCAGGCAAGCATAGAATCATAGGATCATTGGGTCCAACCCACTGCATGAGCAGGAAAGACGTCTGGGGTCCGGTGACCCCAGCCAGGTGACCATCCAGTCTTCTCTTGAAGACCTGTACTGTAGATGATTGCACCACCTCTGGGGGGAGCTTGTTCCATAGTCTGGACACCCTAGTTGTGAAGAAGTTTTTCCTAATGTTCAACCTCAAACTATCTTCCAGGAGTTTGTGGCCGTTATTTCTAGCTTTCCTCCAGGGTACCCTGGTGAACAGTTGTTCACTGAGCCCCTGATGTACGCTTCTGATATAGTGGTAAGCCGCAATCAGGTCCCCTCTCAGCCTTTTTTTCTTTAGACTGAAGAGTCCAAGTTCCCTCAGTCTCTCCTTGTATGGCTTGCCTTGTATGGCTTGATCATGCGGGTGGCCCTTCTCTGGACCCTCTCGAGCTTTAGCACGTCCTTATTGAAGTGTGACGCCCAGAACTGGATGCAATACTCCAGCTGCAGCTGCACCAATGTTGAGTAAAGCGGGAAAATCACTTCTGTGGTTTTACTAGAGATGCATCGATTGATGCATGCCAGAGTTTTATTGGCCCTAGTGGCTATAGCGCCGTACTGCCGGCTCATATTCATGCTGGGGCCTATTGTTAGCCCCAGATTCTTTGAATTTGTAGTGCTGGTCAGGTTAGTGATGCCCAGCCTGTAGGTGAGCTGGGGGTTCTTCCTTCCCAGATGCAGCACTTTGCATTTCTCTATGTTGAACCTCTTCTGGTTCTGTTCTGCCTCCGCATAGGACATTAAAAAAAAAATCTGCACTAATTTATCCTTCTGGTAGCACTATGCGTGGTGTCTAGAACAATTGAGTTCTGCTTGCTCAGTTGATACGATTTTTGGAACAATTGAGTTCTGCTCAGTCAATATGATTTGGAACTGATTTGGCTAATTTGATCTGGAACACAGAAATTGTAAAAAAAAAAAAAAAAGTGGTAGTTTTCCATCAACATGTCTGCCCAGTATGGGCATTGATCTGTGCCCCAGGCTGAGATCACTTTTGAATGACATAGTATAGCAGAGGGTGCAGACCTGTCCAATGTGCTTATGAGAGTCTACTATAGCCTCCCAATGGGAGAATCTCGGGTACACATCTACTTTAGGGAGAGATCCCCCATTTCCATAACTTGCTCTTTTGGTCTATTGGCTATGATATCTTGTATCTATTTAATATGAGTCCATAAAGATGCATGCTAAATAAAGATGACAGTCTTTTTATTTGACTTTATACAAAGCAGTTACACTCATTTTGTTAAATTGATTTCTAAACTAATTTTACTTTATTCAGTTCAACTCTTGTGTGTCAGCAAGGCCCTAGAACAGTGGTTCTCAACCTTTGTAGACTCAAGGCACCCCTTGGAAAATGTCAGCTCTTAGTTTTAATTCTTTTTTTTTTTTTTTTTTTACTACAAGAAAACTAAAAGAGCAATTTTTCTTTTTTTAAAGACTATGAAAAGACCACAGGTTAGAATATTGTTAACACTATAGATTCTCCTAGCTTAAATCTCTTAGGTGTGTCCAGACAAGTGTGCAAGTGCAGTTTGCAGCGCTTCAAAGCTGTTTAAGGTGCTGCAAACCGCATAGGTGCATGTGCACTTGTTTGCCACACTGCTAATTTGCAACGTGGTGTCAGAATTTGACACCGGAAGATCCCAGTGTCAAAAAAAAAAAACCCGACACTAAAAAAAGCGGGAATCATGTTTGCACACCTAACAGTGCTCATGTTGTGGCATCCCGTGACACCCTTAAAAGGATTTCAAAGGCACCCCAAAGTGCCATGGGATCCTGGTTGAGATTCAGTACGTTAGAATTACTTACAGCTGTTGAACAGCTACCCATAGTACGCTAAATCCATGCACTTCACTTCTAAAGTGTCATGGTAGAGTGCTGAGCTTTCTTCAGTTAAATAGCAACCTGGAATACATAGAAGGAGTTCACTTTAAGGTGCAGAGTGAGAATTGTGTACACTTTGGGAATTTGGGAGAGGTCTTGAGGCCAGGGGAGGAACTTGGTTTCCTTTTTTTACATTAGCTTTGGATTTTTAAATTGAAGTCTACCTCATACAAGAGGGTCACAAGGCTACATGCTTATTTCACACCCCCAACCATCCTTTCAGAGGGCAGGGTTCCACTCAAGGTTTTCCAGTTTGACAGTTCTCCTACCTAACGAAGATGGGCAGTCAGTCATCTTTGTGTCTGCTGTATCTCCGCAGCTCTATAAGCAAGAAATAGCTTCTACAATCTTACCTCATTTTCTTCGCTTTCTCTTTCTAGAGCAGGAGCGGGCAATTATTTTGGGTGGAGGGCCACTTACTAAGTTTTGGCAAGCTGTCGAGGGCCACATGGGTAGCCCTGCCCCTTGACCGAAGTCCTGCCCGTAATGCCTGACCTTTGCCACCAGAAGTCCCTCCCATTGTCCCTGGAAGTACTCCTTTCAGCAAGGGGTTGTGCCATCTCTGAACCAGAAAAATACCAAATTTTTGTTAGAAAATGCAAACATCTACAGCAGCGGTTCTGAATGGGGGGTACATGTACCCCCAGGAAGTATGTGAAGCCTCATCAGGGGGTACGTGAGATATTTTATACATTGTCTAACAGGTCGAAGGGCCTAAAAAAATTAATTTCCCATTGAAAGGGGGTACGTGAATTCTCACTCTGAGACCAAGGGGTACGTCGACTGAAAAAGGTTCAGAACTGCTGATCTACAGTATTCATTAATTTGATTTTAAAAAAAATATTTTTGTCCCGGTTTACATGCGTTTGTGTAGTGTACATTACATAGTGTGTGTGTGTGTGTGTGTGTGTGTGTGTGTGTGTGTGTGTGTACAGAGTCT
>NW_005842689.1:113216-113589 GCF_000455745.1 Alligator sinensis | reverse complement strand
ACCCCACCATACACATGCACCCATACCCCCTCACACTGCCATACAGGCAGACCCCTCCACATCCCCTCACACCCCAGGCACCAAACCCTCCACAAACCCCATACCCACCCACATACCCACAGCCCCCCACAAACATATACCCAGCCCCCACAACATACAGGAGTAAGACTTCATTTTAAGCTATTGTGCAATCACCTCTCACCCTGTGTGCCGGGGCTGAAGTCAGCGCGTAAGGCGAAAATCGGTGACTATACACGGGGGGGGGGGGGGGGGGGGGGCTTGAGTTTGCACGCAGCGCCGTGCTTAGAGCTGTGCAGCCTGCGGCAGCGGCGCAGCACAGGGTGGTGGTGGGGATGGCTGCATGCCGCCCGGC
>NW_005842689.1:100021-113152 GCF_000455745.1 Alligator sinensis | reverse complement strand
AAGAGAGGGTGGTTGTGGGAGGCGTGGGTTACCCCCGCCATAATGGGCCTCCAGGTAAGTGGCAGGGCTGCGTGCAAGCCCTGCCCCCCCTCCCACCCCCTGTATAGCTGAATTCGTGCAAGTTAAATGCACGTATGATGCAACTGACCTGTATTAATTTTCTAAATTTTATAGATGCTCTGTGGGTCAGAATGGTTTGGCAGGCCAGATGTGGCCCATGGGACAAATTTTGTCCACCCCTGTTCTAGAACAAGAGAGAGATTCTTCCTGCTGCTCTCCCATCTTGTGAGCTGCCTTAGAAAGCTGTATAGCTTTTCTTTCAGTTTAGGAACATTTCATAGTCTGGCTGTGCAAAAGTGAACCCCCCCCTCCCCCGCCCCCACCCAAAAAAAAAAGGACAGCCCTGGAAACATGATCACAAGATGCTTCCAGAGATTTCACATAGGAATTCACAGTGTTAAAAGCATTCTGACCTGTTACGGTCTTTTTGCGTTCTTTGCAACATAACAAATATGCTCTATTTCTATAGTCAAAAAATGCATGTAACACAAGAGTTGGCATATTCCAAGGGGTACCTTGAGTCTATAAAAAGGCTGAGAGCTTCTGCCCTAATATATATTTTTTTGCAGTGGTTTATTCGGTGTATGAATGTCTAATCTATATTTTACAAGCCTATAAATCCCAAGAAACAAAAATAAAAATTTAGTGTGTGGAAATCCAAACAAGGATGAGGAATTACTTAATGCGTTTGGATCTGATGGGCAAAATAATTCTGATAAGATGTGGATAAAATGATAATACTAAATTACCATGTTCTTTCTCTCTCTTGTTTTTTTTAATTATTTGTAGCATAAAGTCTGACGTACAAGAAGAGCAGGTCAGTTGTTCTCCTTGCCTAATCTTCTAGATTTTCACCACAACTTCTTTCTTGGCACACAAACCTTTGTGTTCTTCACTCAGGAGTAATCTGTTTAAGAGTTTGCAATTAGAACAAGCTCCCCCTAGTGGAAGCTGCTTACTTTAGCAAAATAATTATTTCGGCTATCAGCCAGAGGACTTCTCTTACAGTACAATTGCATCCTAATAAAGATGTTGCCAGATTAGCTACATCAGTCAGGGGTCTGATTGTTATTTTAAGGAGTAGACCAAGCCCTATTGTCCAAATTAAATCTTTCTTCTACCCTGTAGAGATGGGTTCAGAAAAGAAACTACACAAACACATTTGGATAGCCTGTGTAGTCTGTCCACACAAATAATTTCACTCGGTCGGGTCTTGCCCTGTTTTAATTGTAAGCATCTTTTATTTTGTTTGCTTCCTTAATTTCAAAGCAGAAAACATGTCCAGTTATGTTCTTTCTGCCTTATCTGCCATCCCCAGAACTGAAGAGTCTGTGACTGAGCCTCAATGGACAGCATTGGATGAGTGCTGGCAATAAGGCCAGCTCACTCTGATATCTGGCACTTGCTCTGCAGGGCTAATGCTTGTGAATGTTATTTTTGTTGGTAAATTTAAATCTGATTTGATAATTCACAGAAAGCAGAAATTGCAAGTAAGATGATGCCATTCCTGTAGTCACTTCTTTCTAAGCATAAGCAATCATTAGAACTAATGCAGTGGTAGAGTGTTGCTTCATATACTAGCTCAGCGTTGTACTGGTGATCTAAAAATGTGAAATGAATGCCACAAGAGCCCAGCTGAAATAAGTGTCAGTTGTGGGGATCAGTGTTACAGGCACATGGATAAATGTCAAGGAAGAGAACAGGAGTATTAGGAGAACATCAGAGCTACTTATTGAATGAAGTTGGCATGAAGTTTGGTGTTCTTAACCAAATCCTCCCAGGCTGCACAGCTGGGAACATTTCACTTTAAACAATCCCCATAGCTCTGGGGAGAAAGGGATGTAGGAGGGTGCAATGGCTGAACTGAAAGGTTTACAGTCCCCTATGTGCCATAGAGACCAACTGAAGCACTGACGTGGACGTTTATGGACAGTCTGGAGGTGTGGCAGGGACACAGTCAGTGGATCCAAAGATCCTGTACAGGGTTGAAGCAGGCCTTACTGGTACTGCACTGGGGTTTTCTATCAGGTTAACCAAATTAAAGAATGTTTTTTTTTTCAATGCTTCATACTTGTTTTTCTTAAGGAGCCTGTTACTTCTGTCTGTGCAGGCACTTCATGACCTACCTTTGGATTAGTGGGGTGGGTTCAGTGTCCCACATCAGGATTCTGGTCCTCTGTGAGAAACTTGCAAATGAAGCCAGTGTTGGTTATACTCAGTGATTTTGTTTTCTGTCTGTTGCTGGACAGGCTGTAAATATTACTTCATAAACCAGCAGCACGCCTTGTGTTTTTTCTGAAAGGTCTGATGGAAGTCCTGTTCACATGGTTGCTCACAACAGCTCTTCAGGCAGGGAGCACATTTCTTAAGCAAGCTGCCTAGGGAAATGGAGGAGCCCTTTGTGAGGGTGGAGGGTCCCAGTTGCTAGCAGTAATGCTGAAGTGGAGAAAGCAGGGTGAGTAATACCAAGTAATTGTTTCTGTTTCTAATGATGTAGGATCAGCTCTCTGGACCTGAAAAGTTGCAGATATGTCAACTGTGCCAAGAAGAAGGCAGCCTAACCAAAGGAAAGGTATCCTATAATGGGGAAAATGAGGGGGGCTTGCATGCCTGCTTCAGACAGCCTAATGGCATATTTGTTCCCTGCCTCTAGTGATGTGGGGACCAGGAAATAAAAGTGCTCATAGGATTCCTCAAAGTGTCACTTTTTGTTTGGTGACTCCCCTCCCTCCCCCTCCCCCCACTTTCCCCAACAGCACAGTCAGTCTTATCCTTTGCTTGATTTTCCTGGTTTCTGCCAGAAAATCAGTCAGAATTTGAGACTGTGAATGTCAGCTTTCTTTTTGTTACTTTATTTTTCCCACTTTCTTTTGCTCCCTCCCTCTTCTGCCTCCTTTTTTGTCTTGGTTCCTCTTTTTGCCCTTGCTCTTTCTACCTGGTCATTTCTTCCCCCGCTATTTCTTTCTTCACACTTCTTCCCCTTCTCCCTCCTGTCCCAGCACTTTCCCAAAATTATGGAAATGATGCCAAATGAGCCTGACCTCAGCTAGAGGAAACAGAGTGTCAGTTAGATTAGCTTGCTTTTCTCAAGGCTGCCAGGCCACTTGTCTCATGTAGAGCTAGTGAACTATCCCCAAATGCACCGTAGTATGGAGAACCTGTACTCAAGGGAGATGGGGAAAGATCCTACTGTCCCCCACTCTGCTGTAGTGAAGAAGAGCTGTCAGCAACACTGGGAGATGTACCTAGTCCCTCCTGCAGTTGGCATCTTTGCCTGAGGACAGCAAAAATTTGTTGCTGGTTAGAGGGGACCTTTCATTGAACTGCTGTTTGCATAAAGGTGGTGTAAACTGTGCTCTCATCACGAGTACTTAGGATTGAATTTGAAAGGTTCCCCCGCCCCCACCTCATCTCCAAGACCTGAACGGAGGGTTCTGTCCATCCCTTGTAATCCCAGCAATATTGTTCTGCAGGAGACTGAGCAAGGAATTGCCTTCTTGTTTGTGTGGTGTTGGGCAGGGCAGGGCACTAAAGCAGCCATCAGTTTTCAGCAGTTTGGGTCAGGATAGGTCCTTTTAATAATTGAGTATAGATTTTTTTTTCAATTTGCCTTTGGGAAACATTCAAGTTAAGGTGTGCTAATACCACTGTTCTGTAACTTCCCAAGTGTATGCAAATGCTTGTTTTTCTGGGTTATATACACTTCTGTTGGGTGGCTCTGTTTCAGGCGTGTCAAATATACAGCCCAGGGACCAGATTTGGCCCCCCATGGAGTTGCTGTATCTAGCCCACTGGGCTATCAGCAGGCCAGCAGAAATTGGGGGCCTGGCCAGAGGGAGTGGCCTGCTGCAGAATCGGGAGCCTTTAGGCACTGGTGGACATGGTGATCGCCTGCAGGAAGGCAAGGGCTTAATACAGCTCCAGTTGTTCTCTGTCTGCTTTGCCCATTGCTGCTGCTGCAGCCCCAGCTTCTTGGCTGCCATGGACATGTGGTGGTGGTGTGGCAGCTCCAGGATGGGGCATGAAGTAAGAGCTGGAGCTATGCTACTTTCCCTGTGCCTGAGCCAGAGCTGCTACCAGCATTGGCCCATGCCCCATGTCAGAGCTAGAGCTGCTGCCACTGCATGCCCCAGGCTGGATCAAGCTCGCAAGGAGCCCTACTGTTCACATCCAGCCAAGGGCACAAGGTGGGTTTGACATTCCTCCTCTAGTTTGTTTATACATGTATATTTTTTAGGACTGTGTGAAGCTTTGGTCCCTGATTAGATTTGGTGGAGATTCGGCCCGATTTGGTGGCCAAATCTCCAAATCCAAATTGAAGTTTGCTGATGACACAAAACTCTGGGGTAAAGCATCCACACCTGAGGACAGGAGGGTGATCCAGGCAGATCTTGACAGGCTCATGAAATGGGTGGATGAGAACCTGATGCTGTTTAACACCGAAAAATGCAAGGTTCTCCACCTTGGGAGGAAAAACCTGCAGCATGCTTATAGGCTCAGCAGTGCTATGCTGGTTAGCACTACAGATGAAGGGGACTTGGAGGTCATGATTGACCACAAGATGAACGTGAGCCTCCAGTGTGCTGCGGCTATTAAAGCGAGCAAAATGCTGGCTTGTGTCCATAGATGCTTCTCAGGCAAATCCCGGGATGTCATTCTCCCATTGTACTCGGCCTTGGTGAGGACGCAGCTGGAGTACTGCATCCAGTTTTGGGCTCCACAATTTAAAAAGGATGTGGAGAAGCTTAAGAGAGTGCAGAGAAGAGCCACGCGCATGATCAGAGATCAGGAAAACAGACCTTATGATGAGCCATGGGACTCTTCAGCCTGGAAAAGCACAGGCTCGGGTGATCTGGTAGCTACCTATAAGTTTATCAGGGGTGCTCATCAGGATCTGGGGGAGCATCTTGTTACCAGAGCGCCCCAAGGGATGACAAGATCGAACGGTCGCAAACTCTGCCACGACTGATTCAGACTGGACATAAGGAAGAACTTCTTTACTGTCTGAGCCCCCAAGGTTTAGAATAGACTGCTGCCAGAGGCAGTTCAAACACCCACTTTGAACGACTTCAAGACGCATTTGGTTGCTTATCTTGCTGGGATCCTATGATCCCTGCTGACTTCCTGTCCCTGGGGCCAGGGGCTGGACTCTGATCCTCTGGGGTCCCTTCCAGCCCAAATGTGTATGAAATCAGGAGACCCTTTAATCTCTCCGAATCGGATCGGAACCCTCCAAATTGATTTGGAAAGATTCGGACAGACACAGCTTTAAATGTTTTTTCTACATACCTCTAGGTAGCAGGTGGCTCATGAGTGCTGCAATGCTGGGGTGCATGGAGTGTCCCACAGAAGCACAGGGGGCTCCCCAGCATGCTTAAAAGCAGACCCAGAAGTGTACCAGAAGTACTTCTGGGTCTGCTGGGGAGCGCACTGGGGGGCCCCCCCATGACCCCTCCGGCTCAGTGATTGATGCCTCCTGTGTTGGGGAGGACCGGGACACCCGGGGTCTCCCCATGGCCAATCGCCGAGCCAAGGAGGTGCGGGTGGGGGGGTAGAGTGTTTCCCTGGACGCTTCCTGGCAGACCCAGAAGTGGACCGGAAGTAGTTCCGATTCACTTCCAGGTTCACCACCAAGCACGTGGAGGACACACCCCCCCACACACACACACGCTCCTGTGGGATGCTCCATGCGCCCCAGCATCACAGCGTTCACAAGCCGTGCCTGCTACCTCAAGGTATGTAGGAAAAACTTTTAAAGCTGTGTCTATGTCCGAATCTCTGATTCTCCAAATCAGTATCCAATCTTCAGATTCAGCTGAATCGAATCAGGGATCCGAATCAATTAATTGAATCACTGTCACTGTCCTTGATTTGGGCCAAATCCATATCGAATAGGGCCTGCTTCGCACACCCCTAATATTTTTTGTACGTCAAAAGATTTCAGGGTTTTGCATATAGCTGCAGGTTTTCATTAGACTGTATTTACTAACATTTGAATGTTCAAGAATTGGTATTTTAAATTATTTTACTAGAAGTCTTGTCTTACTTGTCTGACAGACTTGCGAAACAATCTCCAGTTCAAAGTGAGCAAAATAGTATGAGAATGAAAGATAACAAGTTGCTTTTGTATGCAGTTCAGGATGCTTGCTCTGGCAGTTATGAAAAGAAGCTTTGGTTTGATTTTTTTTTTTTTTTTAAAGCATCTTGGTTGGTTGGTTGTTTGGTTGGTTGTTTTTAGTCTGGAAACTAGGAAAGGTGCCAAAGAACCCCTCTCATCCTTGGGAAAGGAATTACCCTTTTGTTGCTGACAAGCTGGGGGTTCGCAATGGCTGGTATCTGCCTGAGAGAAGAATGGAACCTTCTGTCCCAACCTATTATATATATATAGAGAGAGAGAGACTGTGCTGGCCTTGTGCACAGTAGGGAGGCACCAATGGATGCTTCACACTGTCTTTGTGCCTAGGTGACTGTCATCTCACTAACAGTAGGGGTTTTTTTCTCCCTCCTTTTTTATTCTTTTCTAGAACATTTGCAAGAACTGTGGTGGGATCTTCTGTGAGGCCTGTTCAGCAAATGAACTGCCCCTTCCATCTAGCATCAACCCTGAGTGTGTTTGCAACCCGTGTCACAAGCTGTTGATACAACAATATTCAACAAGCCCATTTGAGGATGCAGGACATGGACAGTGATGCACAAATAGAGCATGTTCGAGCCATAACTACTGTAACTTTTGCTCAGCTCTGGAGCTGTAATAGGAGCTTCTAGAGAAGAATCATTTTCTGTGCTTGTGTGGTCAGAAAAAGGAAGTACTTTTATCATACTTACAATCTTTCTCAGAACTGTAAACATTTAAATAACTGGTCTGAGCCCTCCTTAAGGAAAACACGCTAGTTTTCAGGCATGAGCTTGTCGCAGGGGTGGAGAGCTGTTTGGAGTCTCATGTCAGAGTAGCTTTAAGTTATGTAACAAAGCAATTGCCGGAAGAAGTAAAAATGTGAGTCTTCAAATCAGTAAGGGTCACTTCCTCAAGGAAGGCAGAATGAAACATAACTGAACATACAATGGTGATTTTGCTTGAAATACCTGTTCCTTTTTCCCTTCTGCCGTTAGCAGTTCTACTAAACTGATACTTCAGCCAGAAAAAAAATGCACTACAGAAGTGGGAATTAAAAAATGTATGTTGGCCCAGTCGTTTCTTGAGTTAAATCCCCCAGTGGCCACTTATGTTGGGCTGTGTGGAGTAACTTCAGAAGTTCCAAGAGGCAAGTTCTCAAGGGATTTTTCTTTTGTCATCTTTTGGAGGCCTGTATATGATATGAGAATTGAATGGCAACCTTTTTGCCCAGCATTGAATGTTTAAAAGTCTTCACAGAAAAATGTTCCACTTGTATTTTAAATACAGGGTTTAAAAGAAAATACCTTTGAACTTTGTAGTGGAGGCTGTCACCGTGATTTAGACTAAAAACACAAGATTTTGGAAGTTGTGACCATACTAGAGATTGTAAATCTGTGTTCTATCTTGATCTGATAATTAGAGTAACTTAATTTCTAAATATGTAAGTGCATAATACTACTCCATTATTTAAACCAAATGTTCAGGGCTAGGACTATGCATTCTGTCCCACCATACAGCTGTTAACTTTTAAACATTTTTTTGGTTAATACAGCTGTGTAAGAATAATATTATATCTAATTACTGAAGCAATAATAACCTGTTTTACTAAGAGGCTGTCAGAGTAAAGCCTGACCACAAGGTGGTGGTTACTAGCCAGTAGCTCAGAAATGTTAATTTGAAACTCATGTTCAGTACATTTTACAGCTCCTGCTGCATCAGAATATCAGGTAAGATGTAGAATCCTTTAAAGTGACTATTCCAAAAAGGGGCAGCTGCCTTCTAAAGTCTACAGCCATCTGTGGGAATATAATCAGACTGTCATAGTTTTTATTTGATGTACTTTTTACTGGAAGCTTAAGTTAAGCATTTGAGACTGCAGAATGTACTGTAACCTGTAAAGACTGATATATGTATATTTATATATGTGTTATCTGGGTGTTTGCATTTTTGTACAAAACTATTTTAGGAAAATGTGTTGTTTTTTTTCCTTAAAGGGGATTATTTAGAAATTATATTGGTTAGAATTTAATCTTAAAAACAGCACAATGTGTAGATCAGAGTTCAGCATGCTTGCTTGGACTGGTGATGCTGTTTATCAGTATGTACTCTGTTTTGACTCCACATGATGAATACAAGGAGGTAGATGGGCTTTTTTGAAAGGAGCTCTAACCACAGGCATTTGTGTATGGGACAGATCAGAAGATGAACTTGACATGGTTTTCCTTATTCTGATACTTTCCCCATTAGGATAGTAGTTATCCCCATTAGATTAGTAGTTAGAATAGATGTATTTCCCTGCAGTTGACCACATTCACTTAGAACGGGAAACAAGTTGTAAAAGACTCCAAATCCAAAGCTATTTTACCTCCAAGAATCAAAGTGGAGAAAATGCAGCTTTCAGATTTTAGCCTCTTTTTCCAGGCAGATAGTTCTTGTACTTTGCCATCCATGTGGAGTCAGGGGTAAATGGAAAAGATGCTAAACTAATGAATCTTTATCCTGAAGATAAGATTGCTTCTGGGTGGGTAAATTAATCAATGAAGCACTGTACCAGATTCCAGGACTGGAACCTGATATTTGAATTAAGTTAATTTTGCTTTTCTGGCAGGGTCACTTGGAAAATAAATTGAAATGTAAACAATGCTAACAGCCTCTGGGTATTAAACTGGAAGCACCATCATTCTTATGCTGACATGGCCACATTTCCCTTGTAATTAGCTCTAAGATGGTAGCAGATTAATTATCTTTATGCCTCCTTTACAGTCACAAAAAAGGAAAATATGCTGCTACACTTATTACATGTTAACATTGCAACTGAAGTCTTAATGCTAAAAGCAGGATCAGCTCATTTTATTAAATAAGCAAAAACTTTATGCAAAATCTTTTATTGATTTTGGGGTTTTTTTGTTTTTGTTTTTAAGGAGCTTATTTCAGCCTACAGCTATTACCAGTGGTTTACATATTTTGTTTGAAGCTTAAATTCTTGCAAGGAAAACATTAAAAAGGTAGATTACAATGTCATTTTGTTATGGCAGCAGCAGTTGCCTCTTCTGTGACTTCTAGTATTTGACTTGATTGTCGCCACTTTAAATACTGACTATTTTAATTTATGATGCTATACAAGGTAAATTATCCAAGCATGTTTGTTCAGGTCTGGCTTGAAAGTGTAGCTTTTGGGTTCATTCCTTGAAACCTGAGTGAGAGAGGAGAAGATGTTTTCTGGCACAAAATAAACTGCTTAAAAGCATCTTTTTACAGCCTGTGTTTATTTCTGTTCCACTTACCGATTTTTATAAACTGGAATGTATTTGTTTCTACTTTGAACAAAAAAGCAAGCTAACTTTTATCATTAACAGAAGACTTGTACATGACTGAGTATTCTGTTCATCAGTTCAGCTCCTTGTCTATGTAGTGTCACCACCAGCTTATCCTCAAGGTTATTAGTATAGTTAGTCTGAAGTTGGGTTAGGGAGGAGGTAGCACCTTTGAGAGAAACTGGTTCAGAGAGATACAAACTTTTGCAGATAGTAACCTACTTGGCATCTGACTAAGCATACAGCTAAGTAGGTTATTATCTGCAAAAGTTTGTGTCTGAACAAGTTAGTCTGTAAGGTGTCACCCTCCCTTATTTTCTGCCTGCTTGTATGTTTGTGTATGACTGACTTCACAGCCCCCCATGCTATTTTAACAATTTCAGCATCTGCTTTCGTCCATACAGCATGGAACCTGGAAATAGGGTCATCCATGCTATGGCTTAACAGTTGCCATTGGTGTCTGCTGAAGGCATTGTGGAAAACTCTGATGAAAACATTTTCAGGTTCGTCATTGCCAAATTCTTGGCTGTTTCTATTTTCTCTTTACTGACCTTGTAGCCACAAGCGGCAATGGCCTTTTGCCAAATCTTCATCAGCTACTTACTGGAAGGAACCTGACAGTCTGTCGTGCCTCTAGGATATCTCTATTAACTAAGAACAGCTGTACTTGCTCTTGCTATTCTGTTTTTCATAGATTTCATAGACATTAGAGCTGGAAGGGACCTCAGAAGATCGAGTCCAGCCCTCTGCCCCAGGGGCAGGAAGCCCCCCCAAGTCCCTTTCTTCTGTAGTGCTAGCCAGTGTAGCACTGCCGAGCGTATAAGCATGCTGCAGGTTTTTCCTCCCAAGGTGGAGAACCTTGCATTTTTCAGTGTTAAACACCATCAGGTTCTCGTCCGCCCATTTCCTGAGCCTGTCAAGGTCAGCCTGGATCACCCTCCTGCCCCCAGGTGTAGATGCTTTACCCCAGAGTTTGGTGTCGTGGGCGAACTTGGCCAGTCTGCTTCTGATACCAGTGTCCACATCACTAATGAAGATGTTAAATAGTGTAGGCCCAAGGACGGAGCCTTGAGGGACCCCACTGGTCACAGGGCACCACGATGATCAACTTCCGTCAACCACCACCCTCTGGGTCCTACCGCGGAGCCAATTCCCCCGCCAGCAGATTGTGGTGAGGCTGAGGCTGCAGTTAGCCAGTTTTGTCGAGAGGTGATCATGGGATACCAGATCGAAGGGTTTTTTAAAGTAAGGATATACAACGTCAATCTCTTCTCCCTTGTCCAGGTGATAGGTCATCTGGTCATAGAAGGAAATAAGATTGGTCAAGCAAGACCTACCTGCAACAAACCTGCGCTGGCTATCCGTCAGGATGTTGCCATCGGCCAGTCTGTTAAGGATGGCTTCTTTGATAATCTTTTCTAAAACCTTCCCCAGGATAGCGGTCAGGCTGATGGGCCTGTAGTTTACTGAATCTACTTTCTTCCCTTTCTTGAAGACAGGCATCACATTGGCCTTCTTCCAATCTTTGGGCACTTCACCAGAGCGTCAGGAGCTCTCGAAGATCTGTGCCAGGGGCTGAGCTATGATGCTTGCCAGTTCCTTGAGTACCCTGGGGTATAAACTGTCGGGGCCGGCTGACTTGAAAGTGTCCAGCCTCTCAAGGTGTTCCTTCACAAGGTCAGCTTCAATGGGGGGTAAGGAATCTCTCTCCCCTGGGCCTCCCTGTCCCATAGTGGGCAGGGCATCCCATGAGACTGGTGAAAGACTGACGCAAAGTACCCATTTAGCAAATTGGCTTTTTCCTGGGCATCAGTTGTCAGTTGCCCCATCTGGTTTAGCAGGGGTCCAATGTTGCCCTTGCTTTTCCTCTGGCTCCCCACATATCTAAAAAAGGACTTTTTATTGTCCTTGATATTTGTAGCTAGTTGGAGTTCAGTCGCAGCCTTGGCTTTCCTAGCTTGCTCCCTGTGGGTCCGGACCAGAGCAGAGTATTCCTCCTTGGAGGTGGATCACGTCCTCCATCCTTTGTAGGTCTTTCTTTTTAGACGCAGGAGGTCCATTAGTTCCCTGGAGAGCCAAGGGGGCTGCTGTGCCCTTTTGCTGCCTTTCCTCTGAGATGGGGTAGACTTTGCTTGCGCATCCAGGATTGCTCCCTTGAGGAGCAACCACTTGTCCTGAACTCCCCTCTCCTTTGGGTTGTGGCCCTTTAGGGCTTCCCTGACAAGCCTCCTGAGCTTGTCAAAATCAGCATTCCTGAAGTCGAGGACTTCTGTATTACTGACTGACTTGCCAGCTTTACGGCAGATGGTAAAGTTGATCAGCTCACGGTCACTGTCACCCAGCTTCCCTTCGATCGTTAGGTCGCTGATTTGGTCATCCCCCATTGCCAGAACCAGGTCGAGCAGAACTTTACCTCTTGTTGGCCCATTGACTGCTTGAGTCAGATAGAGGTCATCCACGCACGAGAGAAAGCTTCGCAACCGCTTGGATTTGGCCAAGCGCTCCTCCCACGAGATGTCTGGGTAGTTGAAGTCTCCCATGGCAACCATGCACCAGGAGCGTGCCGCCTCAGCCAATTCCCTGGCAAACTCCTGGTCAAGCTCTTGATCCTGGGCAGGAGGTGTGTAGTAGACTCCCACCATTGTGTCCCCTGTGCCATGTTCCCCACAGATTTTAACCCAGAAGGTCTCCAGTTGTCCACCCTGGGCACCAATGTCGGCCTGCAGGGACGTATAGCTTTCCTTGGCAGAGAGCTACACCCACGCCCCTTTTGTCCACTCTCTCTCTCCGTCTATATAGCCGTCTATACCTGTGGCCCAGTCAGGAGTTTTGCTATCTATAAATAGAAAGATTTGTATAGTGGCCTCTGAGCTCCAAGCAAACTAGCTTGGGAATCAAGAGCAGTATACAGCTGCATTAGCATAGTATTCTGTCCAGCTGAAAAGCAGGGATAAATAGCTCAGGTGGAGCACTGTGTTAATGCTGCTATCCTGATTCCAGTTCCAGAGCTAATTCTCTGGTACATCTACATAGCACAATGTTATGCACTATGCACACATGTAAAGAAATGCTGACGGCTCCAGTTATGAAGCTGAAATAATTCATTATTAATTTAGGAGGGCAGAGATAAGAGTATGACAATAAAAACTAGTAAGGCTGCATGAAACTAGATTAGCCCAATAGGGCTTTGGCACAGGTTACCAATATAATGTCAGAAATCTACAGAACGTCGTTGTGTCATAAAATGATGGTGTTTTTTAGAACAGCCATAGATTTCATGTTGTTTCAGACCTGCATGACTGTGACTTGCCCCTAGAGGGCCTGATGACAGTGATGAGCAAGAGCATAGAAACAGTAGCCAGGTGGAAAGTTTGGAGGGAGCCTCGTAGCTCACCAGGGGCCTTAAACACAAACCAAAAAAAACCAACTAAAACCCCTTTTGAAGTGAACAGGCAGCAGGGTGGGAGAAACGGGAGAGGAGTGGGGGCAGGGGGAGCCCAGATGTATGTGCATGTATCTTGTGTTGCTTGCTCTTGGGGTTCTCCTTTTTTGTACCCAGATTTTTAAAACTGGCAGATGAGGTTACAAGCAGTTAACTAGGATCCTGATTGCTTGCCCATCTGCCTGCTGAGTGAGAGTGAG
>NW_005842689.1:81458-99990 GCF_000455745.1 Alligator sinensis | reverse complement strand
AGTTCAGGGGGAGATGGGAAAGAGGGGGCAGATGGGGTTCAGGGGGAGAAGGGAGAGGGGAGGCAGGTGGGGTTCAGGCACCAACTTTGAGTTGTTCGCACAGGACAGAACCAAGACCCAGAATGTTCATTGCATGTGTTGGGTAAGGGAGGTGCTGCCAGAGCCATTTTCAATGAATAATGGTTCAAGTTCAAATGAGTACTGTGGGTAAGGGATGCTAGTACTCATTAGGGTTTACTTGGCCTTTTAACAAGGGCCATCCTTTGAACTGCTCTCCTTGAACCAAAGGTCAGGTGTGCAGAGGGAATTCAAATCCCTTCCTTCTCCAGGCACAACATAGGATCTTCCCTTGTTACTGCTGAGATTGGGGAGATGGTGCCTAATAACCCTTGTCCTGGCCAGGACCATCATGCAGTCCAGGCAGTGGTAATGTCAGCCACTGGCCCTGATGGGGCACTACCTGGAGGACAATGACATTGATGTGGGTACTATGCTGGTTGTGATGCATGATGCAGAAGACAATGCTCTGGAGGCTGTGGCACTTTGGGCCTGCTACTGAGTGCCACTTTGAGGCTGGGCACTATTGGTGAGCACAGACTGGCGGGAGCAGCTCATGCTTCAAGCCTGGGATGTTGGCCAATGGCAACAGAATTTCAGGATGTCTCGGGGCACATTCATGGACCTTTTTGCCAAGTTGGCCACCGGCTCCAATTCCAGAACATGTGTTGTGCTCTGGCTTCCCCTTTCTGTCAAGCATCACAATAGCTGTGTGGAAGCTTACAAGCCCTGACACTTGCATTGTGGCCAACCAGTTTGGTTGGTGTGGGACAGGCAATAGCAACCATGGCCGTGCACAAGATGTGCAAAGCCATATTGCAAGAACTAAGATGTGCTCTGGTAGCCACAGGAGTAGGTTACCATATATCTGGGTTTTCCCAGACAAGTCCTCTTTTTGGGTCCTCCCATCTCCATGCAGACATTTTTTAAAAATATGAACAAATGCCCAGGAAATTGCTGGTACAATTGCATTTCCCAGCTTGCCCTAGTGGCCTGTGTGTTTACTAGGGATGAGTTTTCCATTTGTGGTAAAACACAGATTTTCCTCTCTAAAGGAAGAAACTGCAGCTTTCCCCTTGTATGTGGGCAGCCTTCCAGCCTGCAAAGAGCTGTTTGGGGTGATGGGAATTGAGGGGCACCATGCGTGTCTGTGTACACACATGCACATGGCTGGCATACCACCAGGCAGGGTGGTGGGAGCAGCCCTGGAAAGGGCCAGGGCTTGGGGACTGTCTTGGTGGCAGGGGTGACAGGAATGTATGTGGTAGGGGATGGCTGTGAGAGGGGGGTTGGTCCAGTGTCCTGCCAGCATTGGAGGTTGGTGACAAGGTGCTGGGGCTGCAGTAGGGCATGGGTGAGGTGCCTGCCCCTCCAGCAGAAGTGGGCAGGGAGGGCCTGTTGGGGGTGGTGAGAAGCCAGGATTACTGGGGCTGGTGCCTGTGCTTGCAGGGACGGGGTGCCTGGGAGGGACTATAGCCAAGCTGCTTGGTGGGGCACAGCCACAGGCCTCCCTTCTTGATTTCAGCCCACACAGGGGCTGGACTTGCTCTGCTGCCAACTGCACGAGCTGGAGCTGCCACAGCCTCTGCACTCAAGCCTGGTCAGAATGGGGTCAGCCTGGAGTCCCCTCCAGCAGAGCTGGGGGGAGCAGGGGGCTGTGGGTCAGGAATGAGGGGCACCAGCAGGGCTGGGGGGGGGCTGTGTCTTGGGAGTGAGAGACACTAGGGTGGGCAAGGGGCTGTGGGTTGGGACTGCAGGACACTGGCAGCACCAGGGGGCTGTGGGTTGGGAGTGAGGGGCACCTCACACCCCCTGCAACAGGTGTCCTCTTTTTTGCAACTGCAAATATGGTAACCTGACACGGGTCATTGCCAGGTTTGAGTTCCTAAACTATGTGGGGGGCTGTCAATGGAAACCATATCCCCATTCTGTGCCCCCCTCCCCCCCAAATGCCTTGGAGGTTATCAATCACAAGGGGTTCTAGTTGTTTATACTGCAGGAGTTGTGGCCTACTGGGGTCATTTCACCTACATCAGTGTCAGGTGGCTGGGACAGGTGGATGATGCCTGTGTGTTCAGGAATTCTGGTTTCCTAGAGATGATGAAGCAGGGGGAGTTTGCTGCCAGTGCTCATCCTCCAGGCCCCAGCAAACCCACTTCTCCCCTGACTCATGAAGCCATATGCTGGCTGGCTGGACACCAGGAAGGAGTACTTCAATTTCTGCCTGAGCAGCTGCTAGATAGGGATAGAATGCACTTTTGGGTGACTAAAGGTGCTCTGGAGGCCCCTGGGATCCACCTTGAACTCAGGCTGCAGAATGTTTCCAACTCTGTGGCTGCTGCCTGCACTCTGCGCAATGTACACAAGGCCAAGAGAGGGGTCTTCCCAGACAGCAGGTGGACTGGGACCTACATCCACTTTAGATGTCACCCCTGGAGAAACCACTCCCCGCTGAGTATTGGGGCCAGACCCACCATGCAGCCAATCTGATGAGGGAAGCTTTGGCCAACCATTTCTTGGGGGCAGTGTTCTGTGATGAAGGTGGTAGCAGCTGGAGAAAATTTTTTTGGGGGGGGGGCTTCAAACTCCCTGGCATTCTGTGGGAAGAGCACATAGCCCAATCTGACCAGTCGCATAGTTTCTTGCTTGCACTCATGAACTCTGCCTAATGCAAGGGGTCTACAGGCTGACTAAGAGAGGCACTACTGGATCTGGTAAACCATCTTTGAGGATCAAGGGGAAGCTTGGTGACAGTGACCATGAACTGATCACTTTCTCTGCCCAATGCAGGGCAAGCAGAGTTGAGGATTTCTATTTTACTGTGGGATTTGCCTGCCCTGCTAGACATCCATAAGTCCATGGGCCCAGATGGAATGCACCCAAGAGTCTTGAAGGAGCTAGCAGACATCATGGCACACCTTATGGCAAAGATATTTGAAAATTTGTGACACGCAGGTGAGGTTCTAGAAGACTGGAAAAGAGCCAATATGGTCCCAATTTTCAAGAAAGGAAGGAAAGAAGATCCAGGGAATTACAGGCCAATCAGTCTGATGTCCATCCCTGGAAAAATCTTGGAGAAAATCATCAAGGGATCCATCTGCAACAGGCACCACCATGGCTTTGTTACTGGCAGGTCTTGCCTGACCAGCTTGTCTCCTTCTATGACCAGGTGATGCATTACCTGGACAAGGAAGACTAAGTTGTCACGTATCTGGATTCCAAGAAACCCTTTGACTTAACCACGAAGACATCATGGGAGACTAAGGTTGGGAGCTGCAGCCTCAATCGTCTCATGGTCCGATGGCTGGGGAACTGGCTCCAGGGTCAGACCCAAAGAGTACTAGTTGATGGGAGTGAAACATGGTGCAAGGTGACCAGTGGTGTCCCCCAGGCTCAGTACTCAGGCCAGTACTCTTCAACATCTTCATTAATGATCTGGATTTGGGCATCAGATGCGGACTGGCAAAGTTCACGGATGACACTAAACTATGGGAGAAGGTAGTCACAATGGAAGACGGGCTGGGGATGCGAGCATGTCCAGGTCAGCCTGTAAGATGGGCAGACCAAAACCTGATGGCCTTCAACATAGAGAAGCGCAGGGTGCTCCACCTTGAGAGGAAGAACCAGCAGCATACTTATAGGCTCAGCAGTGCTACGCTCACTAGCATCAAGACCAAAAGAGACTTGGGGGTCTTGATTGACCACAAGATGAACATGAGCCACGAATGCAATGCCATGGCTGGCAAAACAAAGCAAACACTGGTATGCATCTACCAGTACATCTCAAGCAAAACCAGGGACATCATCTTCCTGCTTTACTCAGCCTTAGTGAGGCCTCAACTGGAGTACTGCATCAAGTTTTAGCCCCTCCACTTCAGGAGGGACGTGGATAAGCTTGTGAGTCCAAAGGAGAGCCACCCCTATGATCAAAGGCCAAGAGGGCAAGCCTTAAGAGAAGAGGTTGAGGGACATGGGACTCTTCAGCCTGGAGAAGAGAAGGTTCAGGGGGGACTTGGTGGCAGCCTACAAGTATATAAGGGGGTTGTGCATCAGGACCTGGGAGAACAGTTGCTCACCAAGGCTCCCCAAGGGATAACAAGGTCTAATGGCCACAAACTCCTAGAAGGCCAATTTAGACTGTACATAAGAAAAAAAAACTTCTTTACAGTCCAAGTGTCCATGGCCTGGAACAGACTCCCTCAGAGGTGGTGCAAGCACCTACTCTGGACTCATTCAAAAGGTGTTTGGATGTTTATCTTGCTGGGATCACTTGACCCCAGCAGACTTCCTGCCTATGGCAGGGGGGCTGGACTCAATTATCTTGCAAGGTCACTTCCAGCCCCTAATGTCTATAAAATCTCTTGTCTGGAAGATGTCCTCAGTGTGGTGGCCTGCTTTGAATTGTCAAAGCATGTCCTCCTGGCCCTAAGTGGCCAGGAGGTCAGCCATCTCCAGCTGGGTCTCTTGTACCAGCCCTTAGCAGACTTCTCTGCCTGGGTCCTGCCACTTGCCTCACTAGCAGGAATCCTGGTGTTCCCTATTTGAAAACTCCAAAATTTGATTAAAAAAATCACAAATTCACTCTTTAAAATACCCCAAAATACATGTTCTTCCACAATTAAAACAAAAGACAGAGAGACCAGTTGGGCAATGTTTTGCAATGCAACGTTAAAGCAATTTAGAAGCCTACCAGTGTCTCTATCATCATAATAAAATAAATTCTAAATATCTGTGTGTATTGATGTTTGCTTCTGGGTTTCTTATCAGTTAGAGCTCCCCAGGGCCCACATACCCACCCAGAGGGCCCCTGCCTCCCTGCAGGACTCTCATGCCCCCACGCACAATCCCAGTTCCCTCACAGGGGCCAAAGCCCCCTTGCACAGCCCACATAGCCACCCCCCCCACGGCCCGTAGTTCAGCAGCAGCACAGCCATTGGGGTGCTTGGGGCCTCCTGGCACAGCCCCCCAGGGTGGCATTGGGTAGTGTGGCTCAGTCCTGGCCACCTAGCACTGCCTGTGCCACATCATGTGGACCCAACCCAGCTTGGTGCAGTACTGTGTGCTTTCAGGCAGCTCCAAGCTGCTCAGGCAGTCACCTGGGGCCCTGCACCACTCATGTAGACCGTCTGTTGTGCCAGGCGGTCCACATGAGTGGTGCAACAGGTGGTGTGCAATTGGGTTGGGCCGGTTTGTTTGGACACACCCTGGTGGTAGCCTGCTTGAAGCAGCCAGACACTTGGTGGGAAACAGGTAGAAGGCAGGGGTGTGCCTGCAGCTCAAGCTGTTGGTAGCCCACTAGCCCACCCAGTCCCTATAGTACCACCCCCCCCCCACACACACACACCATCTGTGCTGTAATGTACTAGGAGAGCATCTGGTGCTGCCCTTGATGTCTTTTGAGGCCCTGGCAGTAGTGAGTACTTTCTCCTCAACCCACAAAGCAATGAGATCCACCACCTCAGTACAGGTCCAGTTTGTAGATTAGTTTTTGCTTTCCATGATCCTCTGGCTCATCTCCAGGGAAGTAGATAGCAAATAGGTAACAGGTGCTGCTGTTTGCAGAGGCGTTAAGCATGCAGCAACTTGATGAGGTAAATGTGAGGAGGATGTGCATGCTCACAGCAAGCAAGCTGCAAAGCTATTGGTGCTCAGAGCCCAGCAGCAAACTGAAAATGCCCAGGTGCTCAAAGCCATCAACCCTTAGAGGTGGGAGGGGATGTTGGCTTGCAATCCACACCACTCCCTGGGCAGTAGCATTCAGGAGGCTTGCAAGTTTGCCCAGGGAACAGAGGAATGGGAAAGGCTGGGCACAGAGCAACCTGGGATGATGGAGGAATGAAAGTAATATATATAATTGGCCCAGAGCATCCACACAAATCCCTGGAAGGACCTGGGCAAAACAAATCAAAGATAAACCTGTGCTGTAGTCACATAACTTAGTGGTTCAAAGAGGGTGCTTATGGCAGTTTTAACACACCTTAACCCAGGGATGGGCAAAATATGGCCCATGGCCTATCAACTGGCTGCATCCGGCCCCTGGCTGCCTCTGTGGTGCTCCATATGGGGATCACCTGTCCCACTCTTGAACACTGGTCCTCACCTACCCAAAGCCATATAGGGAGTTTTGGTGCTGTTGTAGGGGGAAGACGGAGGGAGGCTGACCTAGCCTGTCTGACCCATGACAGCTCATCAAAACTCCCTATATGGCCCTTGGGCCCAAATAATTGCCCACCCCTGCCTTAACTAATGACTGCTCTCATTTTAAGGGCTAGTATGTTAAGGTAACCTGTGCCAATGCCCCTACTCTTCTTTGAGAGAGGCAGTTACCAGACTCACTCAGGACATTTCAATGGGAGATGACACTCTTCCCCAAGCTATTGGGGAAGGGTTGCTTTCTAGTGTTTGAAGAACAGCTTTTTACCACCCAGAGTGTTGACACATTGCAGAAGTCAAGAAAGTGATGATATCCAACCTCCACCACGGAAAGATTCAACAGTTCTTTAGAACAGGGAATAAGTGTGCACATTGCCTAGTAAAATAGGGCACTGTTCCTAGATAATTGTACCTCATTTAAATAGTCACCCTAATCTTGAAATAAAACTTCTATAACAGCGTACTTGAAAAACCATTTTGAGTGGTTTCATCAAACTGCAAACTGTCATTACTGAACTTTGGAAACGTTTCTCAGAGTCCTCTACTTGATTTTTATTTTCAAATAGCAGCCTTTGTTTTCTTTAAGTATCCTAAATACTTGATTTGCAAGGACAACTGTAATGTGCTAGAGTGTTCCCTTTCAAACCAAATTAAGTTCCAGTCCACTTCTTTGCTCAAAACACATTTAAAGACTAGAGGGGCAAGGGTGTGTGTGGGTGACATATTTTATTTGACCAATTGCATAGTTTGGATGGACTTAGACAGAAGAAAACACTGTATTCAAAAACTTGTCTTTCCGAACCATGCAGTTTGTCCAATAAAGGATATCGCCCATAAAAATCCTTGCCTTTCACATATTTCCTGAACCATTATGGCAACAACACTGAAACTTTACAAGAACTTGCCTCTTAAAAACCGTAGAATAACAGCACACACTGTAGTGAATAGCGTGAAGCATTCTTTCCATTTGGAAAAGCTTTCCTTTATTACTCGCAGTTACATTAATTAGATGTTTTGATGATGTTTTAACCCCTTTGCAACACATTACTTACTATAAGTTGTCCAATAGTTTCCTGGGACATTTTAATTTTTAGTGAGACAGAGCTTACTGAATGGGCAGAAAGTCCTTACTATAGGAAAGTACAAGTGCCTATCCACAATACAAGTGGAAACAAAATTGGTTTCCTTATCATCAGAACAGCTTGTTCTTAAGGAGCAAATGCAAGACCTTATCACCTACTATATAAAGTGATGCATTCACCCTGGTTGTCTTGCAGTAAAGCACCTGAAAAAGATGGCAATGTTGTTACACAACAGTAATTTAAAAATGATCCACTAAATGCAAGACAACAGTTTTAATGAAACAGTTGTGTAGCTGTCTTCGTGCACTTCAGAGAAATATTTAAAAAAATCACTCACCTTCTACCTCAGGTTGTAGTTTGCTATTTAATTTCTATAAACTGAATGGGCCCAGGCAATTTCACAGTGTCCAACGGTATCCTAAAGCACAAAGGCCAAGGGCTGTTTGCTGCACAATGAGGGAAGCACTGTTGGAATGGTATCTCTATTAGAGATACCATTTTGGACTCTTGTATTTGTTCTTCTAACTTCTGTAATCAAACTTACAAAAAGTTATGCTCTAGCTGCAAAAGACTGGCCCTTTTATAGGTACATTTAACTGTTCAGATGGTGTTTACATATTACAAGATTCTCAGCAAGAACTGTTTTCTGATCCAACAGGCAACTCACATCAGAATTAAGCTGCTGAATTCTAATGCACAGGAGTTACCATTTCAGTTTTGGCAAAAACAGAACCAGACCTTCCCCTGACTGTACAGTATTAACTACTATAAGGCCAGCAGTGGACCTTTTCCTCTTTTTAAAATCAGCCAAATCATGTACAGGATGTGAATACAATTTATTATGTGCTTCTTACAGAAACCCAAATGAAAGAATTTGATACAAGCTGCTTTTAAAGGCAATTCAGAAAGTGTCTGTTATATTTTATCTTTGCTACCAGACAAAAACGCCTGTAATTCCACCTCCAGGTATGTGCGAATGAAATGCTGCTTGCTTTAGCCTAAGAAGAAAGAGGAAACAAGTATTGAAGGTTAAGAGTAACATGCTGGCTTTTTAAATCCCCATCACCCTTCTTGTGTAGTCTCAGAGTATCCAAGTACAACTGCCTTCAATAAGATCCTCCCCCCATTAAACAATAATTTGCAGATTGTGAGGAGAAATCCAAACTTTGTCTAAGCCAAAATGCTACTGAAACATTTGGCTCTTCAAAAGGATGTGAACATATATGCTGACAAGAGGAAGGCACATGTATAAGCTAAATCCAACCACCTTCTTCACAATAAACAGATTTCAACAAGACTGCATACAATGCAACTCCCACTGAACTGTTCATAAACAGTAATTAAACATTCCTCTAAGATCTTATGGGAAATGCTTAGTGAGATACAGAACTACTGCCTGACACAAACAACAGTAAAGGCAATCCTTAAAATTGTCTGGCATAAGTGTTTGCTATCTCTAGTAAGATTAAAGCACTGAAATTCCACAAGTCTCCCTACCATGTTCCCTCCTATGGTTACTAATGTAAAAGGGAAAGATGCACATTCAATGCAGCAAATGTGTTCCAAAGGTTCTACTTACTCTAAAAGCTATTAAATAAGTTTGGATTTTGCAGAAAACATTAGAGAGAAGAATCCAAAGTTTCCTGCCGGAACTCTAGAACAGGAGAGGAGTCTCCTGCGTTCGGTAGGGGCAACTACCTCTATCAGCAAGAACTCCAGAATAACCTTTTTAAGATACCCCAGTCCCCTTTTTCTGGTCATAAGAGCCAAATGGCATCACCCACAAGCTCCTCAGGAGTCATCTGTTTTCTTCCATCCGAGTCCTAGAACACCATTTATGTTGGTTTGTCCCATGGACTCCAATCAGGCTGGCTCACTGCCCAGGCACAGTGGAAAGGATTCAGAACCTACTGCTGAATTATGAAAAGCCTGACAAGATGTTTACTTAGATGCATTTTGATCCAAGCTGTTACCAGCACTGCACTCAATTTAGAGGCAGCTGGATCAAAATGAACCAATGTATTTGAAGGGGCAATAGTACATCCAGTCTCCATTGGTCATGAAGGTAAAATTTCCTACTTCATTACTAATAACAATCAGACAGATAGCTATCTGAAACAAGCAGGTGTTATGAATTTCACCTGTGCTGACTGGGGGGCCAGCTCAGGCACATTTCCGTTCTATCAGACCGCCAAGGATTGTTCCCACAAGCAACAAGTCAGTTTTGTTAAAGAATCAAGTCAAAAGCTTTCACAAGAGGGAGAAACTGTCTGGATGCTGAATTTCCCTTCTCTCTCCCTGAAGGCAGATAAAGACTTGGTTGGCTGGGATGCAGGAAAAAATGATCCCTTAAAACCTTGTAATACCCTCACTGAACTGCTTAACTGTTAACACCTATGGCTCTGTCTAGCAGTGTGGACCCAGCAACCTCCTTCCCTACCCCACTGCAGTGTCATGCCTCAGTGCTGTGTTTTCTGTCTTGGGTCCTGATCCAGCTCCCACTAATGGAAAGAATGAATCTAATGGTGAGGCTGCAGCTGGAGTACTGTGTCCAGTTTTGGGCTCCACAATTCAAAAAGGATGTGGAGAAACTTGAGAGAAGCCAGAGGAGAGCCACACGCATGATCAGAGGTCAGGAAAACAGACCTTATGAAGAGAGGCTAAGAGCTATGGGGCTCTTCAGCCTGGAAAAGCGCAGGCTCAGGGGTGAGCTGGTGGCCACTTATAAGTTTATCAGTGTTGCTCACCAGGATCTGGGGGAATGTCTGTTCACTAGAGCACCCCAAGGGATGACAAGGTTGAATGGTCACAAACTCCTCCAGGACCATTTCAGGCTGGACATAAGGGAGAACTTCTTTACTGTCCGAGCCCCCAAGGTTTTGAATAGACTGCCGCCGGAGGTGGTTCAAGCACCTACTCCGAGCGCCTTCAAGAGGCACTGGATGTTTATCTTGCTGGGATCCTATGATCCCTACTGACCTTCATGCCCCGGGCTGGACTCGATGATCTTGCAAGGTCCCTTCCAGCCCTAATGTCTATGAATCTATAATGAAAGCTGGACTGGGTCCTTGGAACTAAGTGTTTGAACACGGATGCCTGAAATGTTGATATCTAATGATATGCTTCAACTTCTTGTTTAGGATTGTTGGTTGTAGCTGTGTTGGCCTAGGGACATAGGCAATCAAGGTTCTTTGGGTAGATGTGATATCTTTTATTAGATGAACTAAATGTTGTTGTTTATAAATTCAGGTAACCAACTTTAGGCATTCTTCTTTGAGCATTCTGACATAAGCTTTAAGAGTGTGATGCTAATAATGCCAAGGTCACAGGTTTGATCCCTGGTTGGACTAGATCAGAGGTAGGCAACATTTTTTGGCCAGAGTGCCGAAAACCCCCCACAATGTCTACCTTGGAAGGTGCCGGAGTGCCGACATGCCATAGCCCGGAGCAGCTGTTTGCAGCCTCCCAGCTGCAGCCAGCCCACTAAGCCCAGTGGGGAGCAGCCTGGGCTCTGTGGCTGGCAGCAACTGCTTAGAGCCCAGGCTGGTGGTGGTGTGCCAAGCAAAATGGCCTTGTGCGCCATGCTTGGCACGCGTGCCGGGCGGGTTGCTGACCCCTGGACTACATGATTTCTTGAGGTCCCATCCAGCCTTACTTCTCCATGAAACTAATTTGTCTTAAACATGCAAAGCAGCATATAGAGGCATTGTGTTTTATATAAGCATGTAAATTAAGGGTCAACTTGTCCACCTTTGGAAAATGCAGGTATCACAAGGATGAGGGGATTTAGTACACTTACCTACCATGGGGTTGTGCCACTGTCACTGGGCATTTTTGTTTGGATATGAATTCAGGAACAATTCAATATATCTATGCTCTGGGAAGAAATTAAATAAAAGAAGTTTAGTTTATTAAGTTTCAACACCAAGATTACCTTATTTACCTGAATCCAAGATGATTTAGAATTTAAGACAACCCCCCACCCCAGTAGATTATATATATCCAAAATTGTAAAACTTGTTATAATTTTCCATGTAAATAATCTAATTATTCATCCCACCTCTCACTGCTGTGGCAGGGAAAGCAGTGATGGGGGTCCAGGGGCAAGACCCCTGCCTCTTGTCCCAATATGCCTGCACCTGCCCCTGCCTCCCACCCCTTCCTGTCCTGTCCCCCCCACCTCCTACAGCCTGCCCCGCTCACTGTATGCTGCAGCTTTACTCTTCTGGGGCAGTCAGCAGCAATACAGCCCTAGCTCAGCCCAGCTCACCAGGGTGAAGCAGCAGCAGCTCCCTACTGGGCAGAGTTGCTGCAGGGAAGGCCAGAGCAGAAGGTGAGGATGGGAGCAGGGGGAATGGAAGGGAGGCTTGCAGGTCCCATCCTTACCTCCAATTTCCCCTGCACTTCAACTACCATGTCCCCTCCCACAACCAAACAAGCTATTCCTGCCTGGGGCAGGCAGCTGCTGCTTGACCTGGGCTGGTTCTTGAATCCAAGACAAAGCTATTTTTCCTCTAGGCTGATTTGGTGGGGGAGGAGACGTCTTGAATTTGAGTGAAATAGATTATACAGAGTGCATGTAACCAGGCACAGAATCATAGAAAAACAGGGCTGCAAGGGACCTCAGGAGATCTAGTCCAACTTCCTGCTCAGGGCAAGACCACCCTTGTCTAAAACATCCTATCCAAATATAGTTTAGCACTGCAGGATAAAATATTTCAGCCTCTAGAAGTGGAAGAAATATGCTGTATCAGTAAACAGCCCAACACCAGACAAGTAGTTCCAGATTACTGGAGATGAAAGGTTAAAACAAAAAAAGCAGTGACATCCAACAGGCACAGAAGCATGAACTCTACTTACGCATGTGTGACCTGTCCTTGACCATAGCAGCAACCGCATCGTCATGGCTCTTAAAGTGAACATCTGCTTCTCCTGTAGCCTTCCCGCTGGAATTATATTCCATGGTAATCTTTACAGGTTTCAGAGGAGCAAGAAACTGAATGAAAACACAAATAGAAGATCAAATACATAGCCTGTTTGATGCTGATCAGGTAAAAGTCTTGAAGTCAAGAGGAACCAGTGGCAAGAACAAAGTGGCCTTTAACTCTCAAGCTTACTCTTTCAAACCTCATTTGAAAGTACTATTTGATAGTATTTGTTACTATTTGATAGTAACAAAATTTGAAACCACTTAATTCTATTTCACATGGGAACTTAAATCAGCCTACACAAAGAAAGATGGGTGATCATTTCATTATGATTTAAGTTCTTTAAGGAATAAAGCACTCGTGTTTATCTGTTGCCCCTAAAGAGTTCAAAGTTGGAATTCCATGCATCCCATCTCTATTTAAGTAAACTGTATTCTACGTTGTTCTTCTCCAGAAAACCATAAACATCCAGTAGCTATAGCTTTACACTGACAGGCTTTGGATACACTCTGAAACCAAGCGGATCTGGTAATAGTTGCAAAAGTTTGCTTTCTTTCCATCTTTCTTTCAGTGCACATCATTCACAAGAGTCATCTGCACAGAAGCTTCTGTAGAAGATTTGGTAAACAAGAAAACTGAGCCTCAGGCCAGCTTGCTTCCTGCTACTGTAAAGGCTGTTTTTACAGTTCTCCGTTAAGAAAATACACATATCTACGCACACAAGATAGTCCACCCAACCTTCCCACTCCAGGTCATCCTTGACATCTGTTCTTTATCTAACTGTGCACATTCCCCAACTGAAACTTTGCTCTAGTCCCCTCTTTGCCTCTGGAATTCCAACCACCTTTACCTTCCCCAACCCACTAACCTCTTGCTAAGAGAACTACTATGTCAGAAATAACTTAGCACCATCTCAGGACCCAGCCACAATTTAGAACAGATAGTTGTTTAGCATCAGAACAATGTCTGCTATCTTAGCACACCAATCTTGCTCAAGCCTTTGGGTTCTGCCCCAAAATAATTGTCAAATAATTTAATATACAGGATTAGCATATCTCAGCTATGGAAGAATTACTGGATTTATATCAGTAGCCTCAAGTGTGAAAAAGACTATGCATTTACCCAAACTCAATGTGAGAAATGCTCATTAAGCACACAGCACTTCCAGCAGTGCTGGAAGCTACAAAATTAACTAGCTTCTGTCACTTTCAAGGCCTCTTAAATTTTTAGGATACCAATAACTAATAAAAGCCTTAAAAATGAGGAGAGAGCAGCCAAGAAACAGAGATCTCCTGCCTTTTTCAAGACTTTTTAACAGCTACTTTTCCTTCATAGTTCCTGGTGCCCATTAGTATACAGTTAAATGGATTACAGTTAAGTTAAAGACAATAGGTCTGAAAGATGCTACGCACTTAATAGCTTATGCATGTAACTGGTAATGAGATAAGAAATGTTTGTTATTATGTAAGCAATAGGTGATGGGGACTGATGTGTTACGCTGTTAAGCAAATTAAACATTTATATAATATGCATATGCCTGGAACATGGCACACCCCCCAGTTTACCACAGGTCAAATTACTCGTAACACAGGGTGCCAGAGAAATTTAAGACTGAGACTTTCTTATCCAAAAAAGAACACATTAAAGATGTTCATGGTACACAACACGTCTTTACCCAAAGGAAAACGAAACAGAAAAACAAACACACACCAATAAACATGACATTCTACTTAAGGTATAGGGATTTCATTAGCTAGTGAATCTGTTCCACTCATCTTCCTCCAACCTGGGCTTGATTCCCGCTCACAGGTTCAAAACCCACCCATTTCTTGATTTTCCAACCTCACAGAACTGTTTTCAGGTACCACCCACTTAAGGCACAGACTAGCATTTTATTCCAGCGCTGAAAAATGTTGTGAGAATGGATGCATACAGGCAGTCCAGTCCCCTGGCTAGAGAGCAAAGTCACCTCAAAGACAAGCTCTCCAGCCAGGGGGCAATGCAGAACTGCTCCTTTGCTCCCTCTCACTGCCATGGCAGACAAGCTGTCTCCAGGTGATGTTACATGGACATCAGCTGAAGGCAGCTGAGAGGAAAAGCAGCACCTAGTTCTGGGCAGGGGCATGTTCCCTGCCCTCCATGCAGGCAAGTCACAGTTGCGCTCACTGTCCCACCTGCTGCCCTGGGACTATGATCACTTCCATCCTGCCTATATCTGATAGCCCCAGTTGCTGGTCTGGAACCAATGAGGGTCCCAAAGCAGCTTGACCAAGCCCAGGGTCTTGGGTTTGTATTAAGTTACTTCTAACCTAAACATTTGTTAGCGAGAAGTGAGCTGACTGGCAGGACCCAGAGGGTGATCCAGAACTGTGCAGAGAGCAGGAAGCAGATGTGCCCATTGCTGGAACTACCTGGAACTCCGTTCAAACCATGGAAAGATACCTGCACCCCAATTATCTAATTAGCAGGATGGGAGCATTCCCCTATGGCTTCACCTATCTTAAGGAAACCCCTGGTATAGAGCCAGCTCTGTTCAGTGCTGGGGGGCATTAGCACTGTTACCTGAACAGTCTGGAGACTCTCCCAGTATTCAAGCAGCAGCAGGCTCCTCGCAGGACTCCCTGACAGCTTGCCATTGAGAAGGCTAGCAGGGAGCCAGTGGCTCTACCTCCATCTCCCTTGGGGTGGGGGAAGGGAGGGAGAGTGGAAGACAATGGGATACTAAGTGCATTCCAGTACTGAGAGAAGCATACAGATATTCAAGCTAATGTAAGAGGCGAGATCTGCCTGGCTGAAAGTGCTTGCCTTTTTTTTTTTTTTTTTTTGCGCAGAGAAGCCACTTCTCCAACACGAATAAAAACCCTTGACTGACTGTCGCTACTTTCTTGTACCGGGAGAAAGGCTTTTTTCCCAGCACAAAGGTAACACCTATGCATAACCTTAGAAATGACACTGTGTTCTAAAGGCTGGAGTATTTAGAACAGTGGTTTAGCAATTCTCCATAAAGCCACACAATCTTATGGCTACATACGTTTATAATGTCTTGGGCACTAGCCTCGAATGGCAGGCCTCTCAGATGAACATAATGCAGTGATGAATAGGAATTCCCACTTTCCAAAGCATCCTCAGGCTTTTCACTTACTCCTCTGTAAGGTTCTGCAGAAGCAAACAAAAACAGTTACCTGTGTGCAGGCAAGCACATGAGAGGAAGCAACAGCATTTCAAAGAACAAAAGGTGAGAACTAACCATTCTCTCTCTCACTTTCAGAGGTTGTGTGTGGTCTTTGAGTCTTCCCCAATTCATTTTCTTCAAAGACCAGTTCAGATTCTTTTGTCCATTTAGTGACTGGATAAGAGGTCATCTTCTTCCTCCAGGGAGAGCCACTATGGGTTTGAATTTCACTCCTGTTGCTGGGAAATATTTCAATGTACCTAGATGTAAAAGGAAGAAAACAGACAATCTACCTTCATTCAGCTTAGAAAACACACTAGATTTTCAAAAAAAGGCTGTTGCCTTGAAGACTGCCACCATAGTTCCTATTGAATTTTGTTTTGGGGTGCTGGGTAAGTCTATTTTACAATTTACTGAACTGAAAAAGGTATCTGCAAGAACACACCCACATTGAAGACAGCCATTTTAAAGCTGAGTTTTCAACTGGACCAAGATATATTTAAGCAAACCTGCCTTAAAATGAGCCTTTTAAAGCACTAGGAACCACTTTACCTGCTGCATTTCAGAAGTGAATCCAAAATGATCACAGCAACTACACATACTAATGGAATGTTGCCAAACCCTGCAATTTGCTCTTTAATGTTTGTATGATGGTATTGTAGTCACTTTTAAAGTACCCGAAAGGTAAGGGACTTTTTTCCGTATAGTTTGTTGAAAATATTGGTACTAAAACGGAAAGCTACTAGGAAAAACATGGAAAGTTCTTAGAAAAATGTAATTTCATGACCTACAAGTAACAGGTATAGTTCCCAAGAGCTTAGGATGCATGATGAATCCAATGACTTAATTTATTAAAATCACAGGCTTGGTGATGCAATGAATTCATACCTCTAAATTTTCCTCCAGGTTTTGGGAGTCCTGGTTAGAGAACTGGACTGAAAATTGACTAGAAATAGTGAGGTTTTGCTACTGAACTTGATGTTTCATAAAGATTCAGAATCAAATTAAGCAGAGATGATGATGAAAGTGGCCCATCACCAAAACACCAGTACCCCTTACTCTCATTACTTCATAGACTCCCCTATCTAAACAGGACCCAAGCAGGTCTAGTAGCCCATCTTCTCAGTTTTATATCAAAGTTGTCATGTAATCTAAAGAGCTACATCCCAGGGCCAATTAAATGTAGGTAGAATCACTAATTTTACGAAAAGGGAGGTAACAAAAGGTCTACTAAGCCTCTTAGGAGATATAGCTCCTAGGGGACAAAGGAACCATGTTCTCTAAGGTAGATAAGCCAGAGAAGGGTTAAGAGATATTGAGAGTCAATGAGGAAGAGAGGGAAGCAAAAGAAGCATCCCATAGAATGGCTAGACAGGTCTTATATGCATTCAGACATGATATCAGCACTGTAGGAACACAGAAGGAAAACAAGTTAGTTCATTTCCTCCGTCTCAGAGGGAGAGGCATATTATATGTAAAGTATACAGATAACAAAAGCTAACAGATTTTTTTAATGAGAGATTGCTAATTAGAATTTTAAAAAAAGTTGGGATAAACAATACAAGAGAATAAGAATAGCAGAACAGCAAAACATGCACCCTGCCTAAGAAGAGGAGTACTTGAGAACGCAGTAGAAAACAGAATACTACTAGACCTTGAGACTTCTCTGGACTGGATGAAACCATAATCAATTAAAATATAGTTCAGGTCAATGGGAAGTTATAGGCATAAACATCAAAATGAAATGCAATATTAGAGAATGCTAATAAGACTTGACTTATATCAAGGAATGCGTAAAAAATTATTTTATATGATATGACAGACAATCTCACTATGGTGAAGTTGCGCTGAATACACACAGCTACAGATTCTCCATTGTGCATAAAACAAACTGGGAGGAGGACAAAGGACAAAGATGCTAGAAACTTTAGAAAGCATTTTTTATGGAGGAAATAAGAATGCAAATGCTGGAATATATAATCCAAAATGTGTCAGAAAAAGAGTTAATGGCAGCCTCAGACCTCAAATAAGCCTCACAGGTACACCTGGAGGCATGGCTGGGTAATTTGGTTACCAGTGAACACCTGCACAAGAGACAGGTACGTGTTCTTCAAAACGGGGCTAGACAAGCTCAACAAGTGGAGAATCCTGAGCAGGGAAGGAATATGGTCTGGGAATGGAGCTAGTTCTACAGCTGAGCTCCAGACAAGGCCTGGGAAGGCAGCCTTTCAAGTTGGCATTCTCAAAAACACAAATGAGAAGCTAGAAACATCCCTGAGAGACAAGACACTCAAACCTAACTTTACATTTAGACTCTTGAGGGTTTATCTCCAGTGCACATTGGGGGACCTCCAAGAGGGAAATGGGATTTGGTTTTGAGGACCAATCCTACTAAGGATATTTCATTTTGAAGTTGAAGGCCACTCCACCTGATGCAGGAAGTACATGGTCCCACTAGGGGGAATGCCTTACTGGACCTGGTATTGGCAGTGGTCACCTGGGGACAGTGACCACCAAATAATAGAATTCGCCATAAGGCGCAGAGTGGGAAAGGTAACTAGTAGGGTGGAAGTGCTAGACTTTAGGAAGGCTGACTTCAGCAAGCTCAAGCGTTTGGTCAATGATGCACTTCAGGGTAAGAGATTTGGTGAGATGGGAGTCCAGGAAGGGTGGCTGTGCCTTAAGGAAGTGATCCTTTGGACACAGAGGGAGATGATCCTGATAAGGGGCAAAGGGGCCAAGAGGCTTCCTTGGCTGACCAGAGAAATCCAGAGCAGCCTAAGGGCAAAAAGGGGGGCATATAAGCAGTGGAAACAGGGAGAGATTACTAAAGAGGAGTATACCTCCTCAGCTCGCAGTTGTAGGGAGGCAAAGGCCAAAGCTACCATGGAGCTGAGGATGGCATTCCAAGTTAAGGATAACAAAAAATTGTTTTTCAGCTATATAGGGAGTAAAAGGCAGGCCCAGGGCAGTATAGGACCACTACTGAATGGGCAGAAGCAATTGGTGACAGACAGGGGGTACAAGGCTGAACTCCTCAATGAGTTCTTTGCCTCAGTGTTCCTAAATGAGGGGCAAGACAAGTCTCACAATGGGATTGTAAAGAGGCAACAGCAGGGCACCAGACTACCAAGCGTTGA
>NW_005842689.1:69476-80306 GCF_000455745.1 Alligator sinensis | reverse complement strand
TCCTTCCTATGCAGGGGGTCAGACTCGATCTATTGAGGTTCTTTCCGGCCCTAACATCTATGAATCTATGAAACCTTGGAAACAGAAGAACTAAGTAGGACTTGACAGGAAGACTGAACCACAGGAAAGAACCCACCCAAAGAATGGACTGGCAGTTAGTAGGGGGCACCAGAGAGGATGCCATGCCAACCATGGTGGCAAGGATGCACAGGGTAGTATATCACCCCTTCTACAACACACAACCTAGAAATGATAAACTCAGCCACTACAAATACTAAAAATAAAGATAGGGTTGACGTAGTTAAGTTCCATACTGTTTAATGCTTTACAATTCTTTGGAAATGAGAGGTAGATATCATGCAGAACACATTTGTCAAATTACTGGTGAAGCAACATATTTCCAATTAATGTCCCCTCTCTGAATACTGTTAAAACTCTCCTTAAAGAGGATGACTCAGCTCTCTTCAAAAAAAAAAAAAAAAAGAGGAAAATGTGTCTTCTTCTGAAGTATCTGGCAGGTATCAGGTCCTTGCAAATTTCAGTTATTAGCACAGAGCCTGCTTTGGAAATATTGACCCAGGATCCTCCCTATCCAACAAAAGAATTATCCCATCTTCTGGGAATCACTATGTACAGATGCAGTAACTGAGAAATAACCACTGTAAGTGTTCACAATTAAGTTAAATAAAATACTTGCAGGGAGTAGGGGACTGCAGAATCCTAAGTGTATAATAAACTAAGGATTGGTTCAAAGGTATTTAGGCATCTAAGTGCTACTGAAATCAATAGGAGGCAAGGACATAAACTCCTTAGTAGGACTTGGCTTTAGTGTCCCAGAAGCTCCTCTTTACCTTTGTCTGTGAAAGGGATAATGAGTTCCTTTGCAAAGCACTGATGTAACCAAAAAGCAGTCTATTACATCTCCACTCTATGCAGACATGCAATAATCATCATCATAGTAGCTTCAAATGGCCATATAGTAATTCATATATTCTCATTCTTCTTATGAAGAAACAAAGTAAAAGAACGAGGACGTGGAGTGAAGGATCATATCATCAATAAAAAGGGAACATAATATGATCATTCACTCGCTGTATCAAACTTTAAATGACGTGTATAAAGCTAGCTTTATGATATGCACAAATGCCGCCTGTTAACCACACCGAAGCACATACCGATGCCCAATTTCCTCCTTATGCTTTAACAGGGCTTGCTTTGCCATTTCTGGAGCAGTAAACTGCACAAAGGCTTCTCCAGTTTTTCTGTTTCCTCTTGGGTCCATAACAAATGTTATATCAGCAATACTCAAACCTTTAGGGGATAAAAGCATTGTCAAATGTGAGCTGTACCATATGCATTTTTCCTCAAAGGTTGCAAGTCATCTTTTTAATTTATAAAGAATAAGGAAAAGGATATCCAATTCTCAACTGACTTTTCAAGCTGGCTTAATACAATGTGTCACCTATTGGACAGCTGTTTTCTTATTTCTTAACTATTTGATGGATTTGTATGCATTTTACCATATTTTATCACATGCAACACATTCCTGAACAAGATTCACAACTTGTTTTTGAAAAGGAGAATATATATATATGTGCAAAAATAAATAAATAAAGATATGTTTTCCTTGCTCCTGCAACAGGAGACTCTGTGGCAGATGAAAATGTCCAGTCAGCCTGCACTGCAGCATTACTTTCACTGTCCTTCCCCCTCCCAGCAGAAACTGCTATTACCATATTTCCTCATTTATGATGTATACCCAGACTTCTAGCAGCAGAATTTTGGAAAGAGGTGTGCACTGTATGTGAGAAAACACAGTACTCTCTCACAAACCTTAGTCTCAAAGACTTTAATCCTCAAATTCTTCCAGCAAGCAATAAGCAATTACTGTAAAATTTCAGTTGTTTGCATTTTTCTGGGGTGGTTTTTTTTTTTTTTTGAGGGTTTGGTTCTTTTATTTTTGTAAACAAAAAGATATAAACAACTTACTGCTTCTCTGGCAGGTACTCATTTTATTACAGACTCTTGTTCTCAATGTCTACAAACTCATATAGAAACTAGGAAATTTCCAACCATACTTGCAATGCTTCATTGCATTTCCACTGCACAATCCCTTCCTGAAGGCCAGAGAATCCAGAACTAATCGCAACTTGACAATATATGCAGAATTTATGTAATTCTAACCAAACGTTAAATCTGATCTTGAACTAATCCACGTGGAATTAGTGCTCTGGTTATTTTTTTTCGGAAGGCTATATCATCTTACCATAGGATCATAGGAAAGTAAGGGTGGAAAGGACCTCACAGAATCATCTAATCCAGTCTTGTGTTCCAGTCAAGGTCATCCCATTCCTGACTAAACCGTTCCAGTCAAGTGTCCAGGGATAGACATTTCACAACACTGAGGTAGTTTGTTCCAATGTTTAACCACCCTCATAGTCAAAAATTCCTTCCTGACCTCCAGCCTAAATTTCCTGTGCTGCAGTTCAAGGCCATCGCTCCTAGTCCTGCCCCCTACAGCCACAGAAAAAAGGCTATATTTCCATCCTCTCTGTAATTGTTCTTCAGGTATTTGGAGACGGTTAGCAAATCCCCCCACTTAGTCTTCTCCATGCTGAACAATAGTAGCTCTTTCAGCCTTTACTCATAAATCATGCTTCCCAGACCTCTAATCATTTTTGTCACTTTCCAACAGACTCTTCTCAATCTGTCCATATCTTTCATGAAGTCCAGGCCCCCAAACTGAACACAGAACTCTACGTGAGGCCTCACTTGCTGAATAGAGTGGAGGAATCACTTCCCTTGACTTGGAAGAGATCCTCCTGTTAATAGAATCCAGTATGCTGTTGGCATTTTTGGCAGCCAAAGTATGCTTTTGGCTCATATTCACAGTTTATGGCCCAATGTAATTCCCAGGACCTTGTCCTTCTCTCTGCAGTGCTGCAGCCTAGCCAATCACTCCCCAGACTGTATTTGTGCAAACATTTACTCTATCCCAATTGCAAGACTTTTGTATTTGTCCTTGTTGAAGCTCATCTGATTGATTTCAGATCATTTCTCCAATTTATTCAGACTATTTCTCCAATTTATTCTGGATCATAGTCCTACCCTCCAGAGAGTCCGCAACTCTACACAACTTGGTGTCATCTTATTCTCTAGCTCTTAGTTTTCACAATTTGTTTTAAAAGTATCTAGCTGTTATGATTTGAGACACACTGTTTACATTTTGAATATTAAATTGATGCAGTAATGTCCACGCTTGTACAGCCCACTGAAAGTGTAGCAAGTGCAAATACTGTAGGCAACTTGGTCCCTGGTGGCAGTCTAGCTGCAGTAGCACAGAATTCAGCATGGACTAGGTGCCCACACATCTACAGTTTCTCAGGCAGGCTCTGCAGCCCAGGCTGAGCTCCATGCTACCACAAGCAAACTGCTGGCAGGACCTGAACTTGCTAGTTTAATGTTGGCTAGTTATTTCTTCATAAAAGACAGACTTCACTGAAGTCATAACAATGACTCCTCTGTAGGCATACCCTTTATTAAAGGTAAATAAAATGCTGAAAAGTCAAAACAGGAAGCTATCAGCTTGACCATCTGACCCGCTGGGAAGCAGCAAAATTTTCTGTTAGCACTGGTTTCTAAATTATTTCAAAAGCTTCTGGAATAGTTAAAAAAGAGCTGACTCAGAAAAGGATGCAAAATGATCATAAAATACAAAGCAGGATTTAGAGACCTTCCTTAAAACAAAAGGGGTGAACTGGTTTCTAAGTCAAGCAAACTAACTGCCAAGCTGCGCACCCTGGAGGTGTTGGAGGGTTTGTAGGAAGAGGATTAGTCACTGATAACCAGACATGAAGTCTTAGAACAGCAAACAAACTATCTATCTGAAATGCTTTTGCTTTAAACCAAGACTGTCCAACTTATAAGTAGCTTCGGCCTGCACCCCATATTGGTTCCAAGCCCTAGGTGGCACACTGACTCTGAACTCCACGGGATCCCCACTGTGCAGTCAGAGCAACACCCCCAGGGCACAGGCAGCAGAAAGGTGCCTGCCACCACGTTAGCCCTGCCCAAACCCCATGAAGTGGGTACACACACACACCCCACCACCTGAGCAGAGGGCTCACTGGGCACCTTCCCACTGTGCTGCCCTGCCCCAGAGAACCTGGTTACCACAGCAGCAGAAAAAACTGGGGGAATGGTAGCATGGCAGAAGCCCATAAGCCAAATGCAGCCTGCCAGTTGGACAGTCCTGCTTTAAACAAACATTTTGCTTTAAGGTGTCAGTCAGCTGACTGGCTACCACTAGCCATAACTCCCAGAGGAAAGGCTGCAACAGGTACTGAGCCTAAGTCAGACCAGATGAATTAATCATGGTTGGTTCCAAAAGACTGCAGCCCATGGCCTGGTCAGACAGAATGAACCCTCAATGATTACAGAGAGTACACTCAGAAAAGACAGGAAAGTTGAGACCTGCAGTTATCCTGGTAACTCTAACAGGTATCGGTATTGAAGTAGCTAGCAGACAGCAAGACATCACTGTGGCATTTGAGAATTTTTGCAACTTCAAGTTTCATGAACTAAGTCTAGATAACATAATATTATTTAGAAGTTATAAGCATTGACTGGCTGAAAAGAAAAGAATGTTCTCAAAAGTCACCTGCAAAAAACTCTTCAATGTCTACTTCAGTGCAACTGTATGGAAGGCCTCGGAGACGTACAACTCCATCTTTAACAGAAGGTGGAATGGACAGCAGTCTCTTCAATACAGCATCTACATCTTCATCACGTATTTCAAAAACTACAAAAAAAATAGAGGAGAAAAACATTTTCCTTCACAAGCTACTGCTGTAAAGCTACTTTGAGGAATCACCTCAAAGGGCTTGGGACTGAAGAAATATATTTTCAGTTTCGAGTGTACATTATACTTTTTGTTCCCGAGTTTAAAAAGTGCAGAAGAACCATGCGAGGGAGAGGCACCTGAGAACCTGCAAGCCTAGGCTTTTAGACCTTGCAGACCAGGTAAGGACACACCCCATAGCTTTTTCTGCCTACTTGTATCTTCTTCTCTTCCACTGCATAAGCACGAGCCTTGGCTTCCCAACGTGACTTTTAATCTTCATTCTTTCCAGGACAAACCCACTGGTTCCATGCAGAGTTCCCTACTAGCCATACCCACTAACATGGGGAGCAGATGATATAATCCATATGATTGGAGTGATGAGTCATTCACTTTTTAGTCTTCAGATATTTAAAGATATTGTCATGCAACTACAACAGGAGCTCTCTTGATCTTTTTATATTCAAGGCACCTCTCCATATCCTTTCTGAATCTAGTGGTACCCCATTTCAAAAACTAATTTATTTATTCCTGTCCTTACCTCCTTGCAGCCTGTGGCACCCTCAAAAGGATCTCACAGCAGCCCAGGGTCACTCACTCAAGAATCACTTCTTTTAAACAATGAAGGAAGCCTACAGACATTACACACACACACTTTACTGGAAGAAGCAAAGTGTTACTGTGACTTGGCTCCACAGCATCTGTATAGATTGGGAGCTTCGGCAGGGCTTTTTGCCATTTTTACCTAAAGCTGAGTCAATCAACTATTAGATAAATTTGCCAAAAAAGCCCTACTAAAGCACCTGATCTAGACAGACAATGGGCGAGCTGGGTCCAACTGATGTGCTGCCTCTTCTGGGCACATGCTGGGCTCGGCGCAGGAGCGCACTAAGTTTAAAGCGAATGCCGCTATGTTTTGTTTTTTTAAGGTCTGCAAGCAGCCAAAGTGGCTAGATATTTAGAGAGCTCCAGACAGGGACTGGCCCCTGGAAAAACTGGCCCCGAGTTCTTCAAAAAAAACAAGCTGGTAAAGGATATGGAGAACCACAAGCCCCTATAAGTTCTTTTTATACAGAAAAGGTACACACAGCAAGAAAGACCTCTCACAAAATAACCTTTAGTGTATGCATATGGTACTCTGCCCAGGCTATTTAAGGATCACATTTACTCTCATGGCTACAAACTGTAAAGTAAGAAGTTAGGATCAAAATTAAATGGATACAAAAAAAAAAAAAATATTGAAATTGTCTCCATCTAGGAAATAAACTGAACCCATTCACCTGGGCTGGGGTTTTCTGCCATCTGCCCCCTCTCCATTCCTAACTTGTACTGGAGGGGCAAAAGTTACCTCTGCTGCCATGGCTGCTCCTCCAAGGGACTTGCATGCTGCAACACCAGTGACTGAAGCCACCTGCCCCCATGGCTTTTCCCACCAACCTTGAGAAGGGAGGAGGGAGGGGGCACACTGGGCTAAAAAGCATGGCCCCACATCCCCTGCCTGTCTGCCAGCTCGTAGCAGAGACCACTCCTCATGGCATGGGGCAACCAGCCCAGGGCAACAGTTGGAATCCCCAGAAGAGCAGTCATGAGCACTGCTCTTCCGTGGGATGCTTGGACAGGCACAGGCGAGGAGAGAAATGAGTGCTTACCTCCTTGCACAGAGGCCAGGTGCCAAAGTACACTTAAAGGATCTTACGACACCCTAGTTGACATTCACTGAACTGCAACCTGAGTTCTCACAAAATCCATGCAAGGCTCTTTTGTTAAGTACGATTGGTTGAAAAAAAAAATTCTCATAAAATTTTCACAGAAAATTTTTAACGATTGGGATTGACAAGTATTTTTTTTCCCCACTCAGATTGTCTTCCATTAAAAAAATTCAATTTTTGATTGTAAATGATAGAAATTTGATACTTAAATCTTGCTGCTGCACCTCCGTTTTAGCTTGGATGATTCATTCTCAGCCTTTAAGGGCTAGAATCCCCACGCTCCATCTGCCATGATCCACCACAGTCATGTGACACCTAGGATGTACAGTCTCTACTTATCATAATGCATAATGGGAGATGTGCACCTATTTTTCATAAGCAAGGATCACTGCTTGGACCACAAGATATCCAAACTACAGTTTCCATAAAGCACAAGAACACCATTTCAGAACCAAAAGATTTCCAGGTTTAAGTTTTTGTGGACATAACAAAGAATTTTCTTTACTGAAATTTTCTATACGTTAAAAACCTATTTTCCAACTATCTCTACTATGAAATATGCCTATCCATTTCAGTGACAAGCAGACCAAAACAAAAACAAACAAACAAAAATTGGAAAAAGCTGACTTTTCAGTCATCTTCCCCCTCCTCCAGCTCTTTGTAAGATACGCCTAAACTTTTCCAGAAAAACTATTATGGAAGGACAAGATGTGCCACATAGGATAAAAAAAAATGGATTTTACACTTGATTTTCGTGAAATCTGACTGAAATGGGAAAGTCTCACTCAAAACATGAAACTATATTCAACCTACCGACACCATCCTAATTATTTTTAGGGAAGGTTTTCATTCTAACAAAAATCAATGGCCCCTTTATTTTTCCTTTCAAAGAGTCTTGGTTCATCCTACTCTATGTTCCATCCCTTCAAAACAGCTGAATTTAAAATTACACATACCTTCCACATATCGCTGACCCATATAGCTGTGATGCTTTTCTAAGGCTTTCTGCACATCCTCTTCCGACTCTAGTTCAATCACAGCATCCCCCCTGCGTCTGCCACTGCTGTTCAAAAGGAAGTGTATGCCGCTCTCACCATTTCGAATTTGGCAGCCTAAAAAGATATTAAACAAAAAATATACGTAAAAAAGTGCAATACAATTCGATAAATATTTTCTTCCCTACCATAACCTGCTGATCCAGTCAAAACTGTAGCTTGATCCTGCCTAATACAGTTACTCCTTGCTTAACGTTGTAGTTACGTTCTTGAAAATTGTGACTTTAAGCAAAATGATGTTAAGCGAATCCAGCTGCATCGCAGTAGTTACCTACTAGCAGGTGGCAGCCAAAAAATGTTATAACTGAACGCTGTGCGACTTTAAATGAGTATGTTCTCTAATAGATCCGTGACGTAATAATGAAACAGCATTACCTGGGGAGACGTTAAGTGAGGAATATCTGTATTTCATCTAAACAGTATGATACAGTACTCCATTTAAGTGCACAGCTCCAAGACTTAAAAAGGGCTATGTACTTACCTGGAGCATGCACTTATCCCAACTTAATGTAAAGAATCAGTGCACATGAGGTATGCAGACTGTCAGCATTGAAGTGTTTGCAGCCCTAGCTCCTGTAATTTTTAAGGTTTCCAATAGTTAGTTTCAGGGCTTCTCTCTCTCCATATTTTCAAAGTGCGCAGTGAGGTTGAAATACGCTGTGTTCTTCTGATGCATTTGCACTTAACTGATGTACAGATAATGCTGGTGTTTGTTACATTTTAGCAAAAATTTTCTGCTAATCATATTTTAGCAAAAATTAAGCAGAAAATGTGGACTGGCACAGTGTTACGTAGTTAAGCAAATTATGAACTTCTTTGGTATTCATACAAGTGGAATACATTCTATGCTGGGGCATCAAACACACGGCCCATAGACTGGACCCAGCCCACAAAGCCATTACACTTTTAGCCCATGGGGTTCTTGGTGGGCTTGGGAATTCAGGAGCAGGGCCTCTTCAAATCCAGGGCTATGGGACCCCATTCAAGATAGTTTTTGGCAGCAGGGGAGCAAGTAACGGCTATGCCAACACAGCATCGCTTGCCCCACCCCCACTGGGTCCAGATCTGACCCACAAGGAGCCTTGGGGTCCATAGATCCAGTCTGGGGGTCAGAGCAAGTTTGATACCCCTCTTCTATACCATAACCAACAGACATCATCTCCTGACGTCTAATTTTAAGTTTTTCCCACAGGCTGCTCTGGTTTTTAGAAGACACAAAGCCTTTAAATAGGTTACCTTTCCTTACCAGTTTTCTTGACATCATCCCTACTCCAATGGTGTTGCCAGATTTGCACAACACTTTTATAGCACTATAAAGTTATACGTACCAAAAAGGCTATCCATACACACACTATACCACAATTAGACAATTTCAGCCTAAACCATGAACCAATTCAGTTTTAACTAGTTATCAAACAAAATTTAAGGACTTGATTCTATGACCTGATCTGTACAGGCACTTTTTTTCCCCCATGTGGAGTGCAAATGAGGTAAATGGGCCTCTATGTGGGAGCAGTCTGACCACTTAAATCAAACTAGAGCAGCACAGTGGCCTGTAACTAGCTGGCACACTCTGTGCTTTGATTCTGCAGTTCAAATAATTGAATGGCATTTTTAAAAACCTTTAAAAACAGAATTAAATTATTGGTACCCTCATCACACTCACACATTTGAAAAATAAAATTTTATAAGGAAGAACTGCTTAATTAACATTATTTCCAAGTTATTTTCTATAGTCAGGTCACGAACCTAAGCAAACAACAATTTATACTATCAACACAGAACCTCCACACAGAACAAACAGCTCCCTCCATCATACTACATACCTGCAAAAACAAATTAACACAAGTAATGCTGCGTCTGGCATTCACAAATAAGTTTTAGGTTAAATTATTCATATTTAAACACACACACAATCACATTACATTTGGCCGATGAGAATATCTCTGAACAAAAATTAAGCACTATACCAGCAAAAAAGTCAACCACATCTTCCACAGTGCAAGAGTATGGCAGTCCTTGGGCCCGAATGAGAAACAGGTCTTCCTCTTCTCCCGCCTTTGGTGAATCTGATTCATATTCAGTGAGCACAGGATATTCACCTTCAAACTGAGAGTTTTTATCCTTAAAAAAAAAAAAAGAGAGAATTATTGCTTTTTAAGACAGATTCTAATATTCCATTTTATTTAAAAAAAACCTTGTTTTATAAATCATTCCCTTTTGTGTTAAACATACTCAAAGTCTTTGTGCTAAACGTACTCAATGTGGAGTTTTTCCAACAGGTCATAAAACTAAACAGAGACCCAAGCAGCCTGCCAGATTATCTAGTCCTACTGGGAGGGTTGTTTTTTTTAGCAGTAGGTTTTTCAATAAAGCTAGTTCTAAATTACTTAAACTTAACTACCTTGGAATCTGCTTTTCAAAAACCTATGAAGAAGGCCGTAGGAGTTCACTTCTAGCAACTAACTAGAGACGCCCGAAATGTCTGCAACATAAGACAAACCTACTCAGAAATTATTTTGTTATGACCTCAAAGACCCAGTTCTTTGACGTACTCAACACATTTCCATTCCACAAGAGCAAGAGGAATTTCTTTGAATTGGATGCATTTAGGGAAGTAGCAATAAGCTTACTTTGAAGGGACCAAGATCTTCTGCTCTCAGGCTGGTTTCCTCAAAGGCCATAAAGAGTCTACCAGAAACAGGCAGCTAACTATTTCAAATGCTTCTTACGCTCCTATCAAGGAGGTGAGGATGAGCGTAGAAGAGACATGTGCTCTTATTCTGAATTTTGGAGAAGACTACGGCTCTGGAAGGTAACTCCAGCAGTGACACAGATACTGGCTTCCTTTCCCCACCACTGGCAGGAAAATAGGTCCTCGCTCCTTGCGGAAAACACAGCCCGAGAACTTACCGCCTGGCCACCATGAGTGAAAAAAAGGCAGAGATGACCTTTGAGCCACCCGGCAAGAACAAGGGGCCAGGCCAGATCTCAGGGCCGCCCAGCACAGGATTTTCAGCGACCCTCTGAGGGAAATAGGAAAAGGAGAGGGAGAGGGAACTAGGAAAAGGAGAGGGAGAAGCAGGACATGGAAGCGAGCAGGGGAGATGAAGCGCGAACCAGGCGGTCTAACCCAGGTGACCTTGCCGGTACCCTCCACAGGCCGGGTGCGAGGAGCGGGCCAGGCGCTCTCCCGCGCCTGCGGCCGGCGGGGGGAGGGGAGGGG
>NW_005842689.1:66794-69270 GCF_000455745.1 Alligator sinensis | reverse complement strand
CGGCAGCAGCGGCGAGGAGGGCCCGAGCCCGGCACATGCGCCGCGGCGACACGCAGGGCCCAGGCCGCGCAGCTCCGCCCCTTCCCGGCAGTCCCCGGGCCCGGCCATGGGGCTGCGGCACTGGTGTGTCAGCTTTTCCGCCGGGCCCGGCTTCGCTGCCTTCGTCCTTTTCCCCCTTGGGAAATGATTGCCCGTGATTGCTTGGTCGCTGCAGATCGGTATCACGGCAGGGAAAAGAAAGAAGAAACGTGGCAGGACGCGCGCGGCATGAGAAGAGGCTGTTCCCGGCGCCAGCCGCGCGGGGGTCGCAGATGAACCCCTCACCTCGCTCGCTGTCTCAACGCCGGAGGCCGGCGTGGTTCCGGGTTTCGGGTCAAGCGACCCCGACCTCCTCCTCTTGTAATGGGCGCCGCCAACACCTTTTAAAACCTTATATGTTCTGTGTGAGGGGGGGAAAAGGCACAACAGCACATGTTAAACGTAAAGTATTAAGGGAATCAGGATTCGTGGTAGAGAATGATACCTTTTATTAGACCAACAAGATTTTTGCAAAAAAAAAAAATTCTTTAATTGCAAGTTTTTAGTGGCGGGCACAAACACCCTTCATCGGGCATCGGAGAAAAGATTGTAGAAGTTCTCCTGGGTAGAAATGAAAGTTCATATTTCATAGGATTTCACAGAGGAGTCAATAGATGGAAAACTCCTCTGGGCAGTCGGTTCAGAGCTGGTATGGAGCCTCTCACCTAATACTAATTAAAGTATTACCTGATGCTTTAATTTTAATACTATCAATTGTTTCCCCCCTTTTTTTTTCTTAATAGAGGGGTCTCCCACACTTGCAGTCTTAGGTGATTTTCAAAATTGTACTGACTATGCTGCCTGGAGGAAGAAAAGTTTGCTTCAGAAATAGTGTTGCAGTTATCAAGACTGGATCTTTTCCTTTAAGACAAACACAGCAAGAGTGGAAAAAGCTCACCAGAGGGAGAGCCGTTGTCTCTGGACTGTCCTTTGCTTCCTCTTCTCTGACATGGGTTATTCCAGAGGTGGGCAAAATATGTGTGGGGGGTCCCCATGCCCCCCCAACCTCTGTCACCCCACAAACCCCAGGCCCCCACAGCCACCCAACTAGACTGTTTCAGTTATCATATTGGGTTCCCCCCCCCCCCCCCCCCCCCCCCCCAGCCACCCCCTCTCACCCCCCCTTCCATACACCCCCCCCATCCACACCCCACACACTCTCCCATACAATATATAAGAGTAAGACTTTATTTTAGAGCTATTATGCAATCCCCTCTATATACAGGACACAAACACAGATCAGGACAAACATATGTTTTGCAATAAAATTAAAATACGTTATAGTAGGTAGATTTTTTAGTACATGATTTTTTTTTTCTGGGTCCAAGAGGGCACCTCCCTCCATGCCAAAAAGGAGTACTTCTAGGGGCAAAAGGAGGGACTCTGGTGGCATAGGTCAGGGGGTGGGAATTCTGGTCCCAAGATGGTGACTGGAGGGCAAGGCTACCCTTTGGGCTCTCAACAGCTCACCAAAGCTCACTGAGTGGCCCTCCAGCCAGAATAATTGTCCACTGCTGGATTGTTCTGTACCTGAAAGAGGCCCTGACCAAAGAAGACAGTGAAGATTGGCAGGCAGGTTGCTAAAGATTGCTTCTTTCAGTCCTGTTTCCCTTCACTCTAATCTAATGATCCGTAGAAGACCAGTGTCCAGGAAAGAGCTGCATCTTCACGTCACTAAAATGTACTGAACAGCACACATTTTGGTGATTGTAAACTATAAGCATTTTCTTCTGTTTCTTCAGTCTTTCATTTTGTTATTATGCTAGCCTCTTATCATGGGTGTGGGAAAAATATGGCCCATGGGCTACATTTCGCCCTCCAGATGATTCTATCTAGTCCTTGGCTGCTCCTTTAAAGGAGAATTTTATCCAGCCTGTGGCTGCCCTGGCTTTTGGCAGCTCTTGGCCTTCACCCTTCCAGCTGGCTGCAGCAAGAACAGTCACTCCCCTCCCTGGCCCAGCCTGCCTTGTTCTGCTCCTCAGCCCCTAGTGTATGCTTCAAGGCAAGGGGCCACCAAGCTTCAAGCCAGGCTTCTGTCTAGTGAGGCTATCTGCACACAGCTGCAACCCTGCAGCCATTTGCAAACCAGAGAGCCCAGCCCCTAGCAAGTCAAAGCTCAGGTAAGGTTCTCCCTGCTGGCAGGGGAGAGGGTGCAGGGGGAAGAGGGCCATGGGCTGTGGGTTTTCCATGCCCTGCCAGGCCGGGGCCTAGTAGGGGCATGGGCACTGTTAATGTGGTGCTGTGCTATGTTCCTGCATGCTGCTTTGGGCTGCGCCGCATGAGCCCAGCTGGAGCGGCTGACATGGCTCCTGCCCAACCCTGAGTCCCTGGCACACAGCTGGGTCAGGCAGGAGCCACACCCGCTGCACCCACATGGCCCCAAGTGTTGTCCCCAACG
>NW_005842689.1:66235-66450 GCF_000455745.1 Alligator sinensis | reverse complement strand
CTATCTTACAAGTGTCAGGGAGACATTATCCTGCTGGTGTTAGGGAGGCATTCCAGGAATCCTCCGCATCCCACACGCTGTGCTCTGCAAGCATCTCTTAACACACACATACCACACCCCTCCCAGCATCTGCAAGTTGCCTTAAGTATTTAGTTGGATATAGTTTGCAAAAGCTAGATATACCATAAAAAAGATTACATAAAAAGATTACATCA
>NW_005842689.1:50957-60253 GCF_000455745.1 Alligator sinensis | reverse complement strand
GCTGTCAGGGGAGGTGGGGGGACGACGGACTGGACGAGCCAGCCGGGAGTCCCTGACGAGCCGTTACAGGTGCAGTGGAAGTCCCCTGTGGTGACGCAGGGCTCACAGGATAAGACGGGGGAGCCGTGGGAGCAATTAGCAACTGCACGTCTCCCTCCTCCGGCTCCTCCGGACATACTGTGGTGACCCCCTGTAAAGCCATTACCCCGCTTCCCCTAAATATCCCACATGACTTCTGTGTAGCCCCATCCCCATACAAAGTCATATATGCCTCTACATAAAGCATCTCATCCCACTTCCCTTGGCGCCTACAAAACAACTGTAACTGCAAGATTGTGTTATAATCCAAAGACCCATTCTCCGGCCAGGCCACAGCATCCACAAGTTGGTACTGTGGCCAACATGTATTGCAATACCGAATCATCTGTTGTTTTGTCATAGGGTCGCTTCTAAACTTTGGCCAATTTTTCAAAATGCATCCTAAGGGACTGTAGGGTGGAATCTTGGACTGATCCAACTACCAGACGGCGACCGCCGCTCAGCCTCCGAACCAAACTGATTAAAGGGAGTTCACGGGACTGCCACCCGATCTCACTCTCCTAGGGCGTCTACACGGTCGGAACTTTTAAAGCCGCCTCTTTTACTTAACCTATCCGTAAATCAAAAGAGACACTCACCAGTCCGTTGAGACCTCCCTCGTCCCGTCAGATTAAGTTGGTCCTCCGAGCGTTGCACCGTTGTACCCCTCCACGGCTCCGTCAAACAACCAGGAGACGGTCAGACCTCCGACAAAAAAGGCCGGTGGCGCCTGGCCCTCGCGCCGTCCACAGCCGTTGCCGGAGCCGAGGAGGTGGACCGGGCAAGGCGGTCAATAGAGTCCCATCTGTGTCGCCAAACTGTTGTCCACAAAGGACAGTGTGAGTTCGTGCCCGGTGCGCTATTGCCAATGAACACACAGGGGTGGAGGATCCAACTTAATCTTTATTGTTTCCAGTCTGCACAGAGAGGGGTGCTTGGCAATCGTTTGCAAAGCAAGCACCACCGGTTTCTACCTTTGGGTACCTTTTATACATATGTTTGCAAGTGTATCGCTCAGTGATTGGTTACAAGCCACTGACATAAGGCGTTCTCTACTGAGCATGTCTCTATACCTATGTTTTAGCCATGTAATTCATTTACATACATATATGTTTCATTAACATACTTTTGCCCTGCCCAGGGGTGTGATTTTTAGCATTATAATGAGACCTTTTTCTGAACTTCTTGCTATCTTACAAGTGTCAGGGAGACATTATCCTGCTGGTGTTAGGGAGGCATTCCAGGAATCCTCCGCATCCCACACGCTGTGCTCTGCAAGCATCTCTTAACACACACATACCACACCCCTCCCAGCATCTGCAAGTTGCCTTAAGTATTTAGTTAGATATAGTTTGCAAAAGCTAGATATACCATAAAAAAGATTACATAAAAAGATTACATCAAAAGCAGCGCAGAGAAAACAGTGTGGCACTGGCCAGACCCGGCTGCATACCAGGGACTTGGGATGGGGGAGGGGTGCAGGGAGAAGGGGAGAACACAGCAGGGTACCCGCCTTGCCAGGCCCGGATAACCTGTGGCTCCTGGCCCCTTTCTCCCTGCACCCCCTCCTCCATTCCCCAGCACAATGCCACACCGCATTCCCACATTTTTCCTTGGGCCACGTGGGTACAGCTGGTGCAGCTCCTGCCCAACTCTGCCATGTGCCAGGGACTCAGGACAGGATAGGGGGTACAGGGAGAAGGGGGCTGGGAGTTGCAGTTTGTACAGGCCTAGCCTGGCTGGTGCCATGCTGTGTTCCCAACTTCTCCCTGCACCTCCTCCCTGTACCACCTATCCCAAGCCCCCAGCAAGTCCCCTGCCCCAAGTCCCTGGCTGGGTCAGGCAGGAGCCACTCCAGCTGCACCCACATGGTCCAAGGTGGTGCACAGGAACACAGCATGGCACTGGCCCGGCCATGTGCCAGGGACTCAGTGCAGGGAAAAGTGGGGAACAAAGATTCCTCTACTTTTGTCTACTCACCTCTGCCTTTAGATCACAATTATTTGGCCCAGATGGCCACTTCGGGAGTTTTGATGAGCTGTTGAGGGAAGCAGGGAGGTGCTGACCTGGCCGGCAAGAGCTCACCAAAACTCCCTAAGAGGCCATCCAGGCCAAATAATTGTCCATCTCTGCTTTATCAGAGGTCTTGAAAAATTATAACTTAACCTCTTTTGGACTGGTTTATATCAGGCCAAGCTGGACTTTTGTTACCCTGGGCAGTTTAAAATACGAACCTCTGATGACCAGGGATCCTGGTTCTCTCTGATAAAAAAAAATCCCCAATTTTTGGATTAAAAAATCTAACCCAAAATCCACATATTGGGGACACCAACATCGTGACCCCCCACCCCGTTTGCCTCCCCCTGTCCCGCACCCACCTGGGCCTGTGCAGCCAATTGCTGCCCTCTCGGCAGTGCAGGCACAGTTTCATAGACGTTAGGGCTGGAAGGGACCTCAAAGATCATCAAGTCCAGTCCCCTGCCCTAGGGACAGGAAGTCAGCTAGGGTCAAAGGACCCCAAAGTTGCCAAAGAGCATTACAGACAGACAGACAGACAGACACACAGACAGACTAAGCCCTTTATATACTCTAATATTATAAAAGCCTTGGTCTGTCTGTCTGCCTTTCCATAACACTTTATTCACACTCTGATTGGTTGTCTGAAACAACCAATCAAAGTGCTCCAAGAGTGTTCCAGACAAGAGGTGGCGGCGCGACGGACTGCCGCCATGATCCCCCCCCCCCCCCCCCCTCCCCCCCCCCCCCAGACCTGTTCCCTGCAGTCAGCGGCAGCAGGGAGTGCTGGCCCAGCGGATGGCGGGGCAAGCTTCCCCCCAGCCCCCTGCTCCTGGGAGATGGCAGTGGCATGGGGTGGTGGGTGGCACCGCCTGGGGGCCCCAACATTCCTGATGGGCAGTTGGCTAGTATAGAATATATATTAGTGCTGTTTCATTTTAAACATGGAAAACTTTGGATTTTGGGTTACTTTTTTAAATCTGAAAATTGGGGCTTTTTTATCAGAGAAAACCAGGATCCCTGCTGATAACAGTCCTCTACCTCTTCTATTTTTTTCACATTTGGGCTAAAAATAGTTTTTCCACACAATCTTTAAAGCTACTTCCCCAATTTTTCATGTTAGTCTTTTAATACACAAAATCTCAATTACTTTCACACCGTGTATTTGAATATGCACTGTCAAGTTTTGCATGTACAAAAAACTGTAGATAATTATAGAAGTTGTTTCTTAACATTTGTCCTATAATTTAAATCAGCTTCCAACCAGACCATTTCTCACCACTTAACAAGATAAATGCCACTAAATGCTATGTGCATCTTGTTTTCTTACAGACTGGTTTGAAGATTTTTTTGAACTGAGTAGGGTACAAGCAGAATTCTCATCTATAGGTTAGCTGTTAGCACATCTTATTATGAAGCTACAACTTATGCTTGAATTTTCATTTCTACCTAGGAGAACTTTTACAATCTTTGCTTTTTCCTATGCCTGAAGAAGGATGCCTGTGCCTGAAAGCTTGCAAATAAAGGGTTGGGGTTTTTTTGCAAATATCTAGTTGGTCTAATAAAAGATATCAACCTCTGCCACAAGTTCTGATTCCTTTTGCCTCAATATGGCTACAACCTGGATACCTGACACCATCATACAACAAAGCATTGGGTCTGGTCCAAAGGGAAATAAAAGCAGCAGAGAAACTACATACCTCAGATGTTGCAGAGATTTCTGGAGAAAGTTCCCCACAGTTCATTTCAGAGGTGTTTTCCAGTAGCATGTCGGGAGGATGACCAGTGGGAGACACAGACAACATGGAACTATAAAGCCCTGTGGGAATGCTAGAGACAACAAAAGGCCACGCTTATCATTCTTCCTGATACCCAGCAATAATGGGACATGGCCAGACTAAAGAATGTCCCTACTTCTGGAGGGAGATAAAGCTTATATCCTACCACGTGATACCTTGCAGTTGCCAATATAAACTTGCTTTGATTCATGCATTGCTTGTTTGTGCAGAAAATCATTCTAGAGATACTGACTATGGATTTTATCAGATACCCACATTTAAAAGTTCAGTTATAATTTTATTTGTCACTCATCTAGGTACCCATTCTCCTGCAGGCAGAGAACAATATCTGATAAAAATATATGCACTGTCAGTTTCTTCTCAGATCTTTATTAGTTGTAGATATGGATTTTAAATTATAGTATTGTTTTCCTTGTACAGTATAACCTCATAAATCTGGCATGCTCAGGGCCGAGCACCTGCTGGAAATGTTAACATTCTGGATTTTAGAAACTGGAGTGGTGGCCGGTCCTGGAACAGTGGCTGCACGCAGAGCAGCGGCACGGGGTGGTAGATGGTGGCGGCAGCTGCTGGGTGCAAGCTTCCTGCTCCGCTACTCTGGGACTGGCCACCACTACTCCCCAGTGAAGTGTAGTTTTAAAAAGTGCTGTATGTTTTATAATTCCGGATTTTTGATATGCAGATTTATGAGGTTATACTGTACTATGCATATGTTAGAAAGTATATATTAAATTATTGCTATAATTTTAGAACATTTTGGGGTGTGAGTTTCTGCATTTAGTACACCAATTTAATCTTTACTGACCAATAAAACATGAAAACTTCCATTTCAAACCAAAGCATTTTTTCACGTTTCAGCTTTAGAACCCTTTCAAAATAATTCTTTATGTTATGTGGTACAGCAGATAACCCAAACTGACAGATGTGAGGCCACTGCTAGATTTAACTTGCCTTTACTTGAGAGCTAAATAGTTCTACACTTATGTAACACTGCAGTATGCTGCCAGTCCCTCATATCCTCAGCATCTGGCATAAGCATCCCTGCTGACTCTTCCCTGGTACAAATAGAACAATAAGACATAAGAACATAAGACATGAAACATATAAGTTATGCAATTATTTCTCATGACACTTAAAGCAAAATGTTTCCTACAGACTGCTTCAGTAACAGGCTTTTATATTTAGCTTGCTTCTGAAATTAAGATGAAAGAATACTTTTGGGGGGAGGAGATGGAGGTTATTAGTAGGAACCTACTGAATTCATGATTGTGTGATTTCCACGGAAACTGCAAATTCAGATGGGCTCCACAGAAAATGGTGGGCTCTGTGAAAAACAGCAGGCTCGCTGCAAAAAAACCCCAACAACTTACCTGCAAGCAGAGGAGAGTGAAAAGCCCTTCAGTCTTGGAGTAGGAAAGGAAGGTGGGGAGCATGGTGGTGGAAGGAGGACAGTGGAGGGCAGGGGGCAGGCCGGAGGTCAGGCAGACAGCCGGGGGCACGAGTGGAGGATGGGGAGGCGAGGCTGCACAAGCGTCTGGACCAAAGTTGTGAGCCAGCTGTGGTAGGCATCTGGAAGGCTGCAAGTGACTGCACCAGGGTCCACAGAGCCTTGGCATAGCTCATTGTGCACGTGCACCTGCTGGTGGCAACAAGCCATGCCGAGGCCCTGCAGACCCTGGTGCAGCCACTTGCAGCTTTCCATCTACCAACCAGACCCAGACCCGGACCACAGTCCAGCTTGGTGATGACCAGAAACCTTAATTACCCTGATTAAACCTGGGAAAACATGAATCTATGCTTAATAATGTGTGGATTAATGACTTCCCTGGGCTTAATCAGGGTAATTACATCAAGTTTCAAGCCATCTGGCAATCTGTGGGGAGGGACGGAGCGGGACTGGCAGGGCCTCTTGGCCAATCAGAGATGTGGGTGGGTGGGGGACTGGGACGGGAGACTGCTGTGCTCAGCCCATGAAAATGGCAGCTGGACCCAGGATCTGCCCATGAATTCGGTTAGCCGCCTCGAGTTTGGTAGAACCCCTAGTCAAACATGAATACACCAGAATTTGGCAAAGGAGTTTGTAACTTTTTTTTAAGTATACGACATCATTTACCTAGCCACCAATTCTACCATATTATCTTGATATTAATTATCAAAAATATACTGAATCCCGCATTTAATAATGTGTTTTTACTAGCAGTGCCCAAAAGGGGAACAAAATACAATATCATGTGAAACAGTATCTGATTATCTCCAGTCACCCAACAGACTTTTATGTTCAACTTGTCTTAAATACAGCATTTGAAAACATAATTATCAGTTGCTCAGAGATGCTCCAGACAGATATTCGGACTTAGCCTGGAACACAAAAAATCCAGCTGAGCATTTGAATGCAGAAGGAAGACAGAAGGTTGTAACTGTTCAGAAAAATCTAGAATAGATCCTATACAAACTTAAACATTCTATGTTAAATTCTTAAATCTTTCAGCAAAATCTAACTTGCCTTACAACAACCTGGAAAGTTGCACCTTGTCTTATATGTGTGGACTCTAGACTCAGCTGGAGCCCCCAAGAAGTCAGCAGGAATTTTTTGTCATTCACTTAAACAGATATAACATTTCACATGATTTCTATAGCCTTATATTGCATTTTCTGCTGTAAACCAGCACTTGGATATATCACCATAGAACTGTTTTGCTTCCTTTTTTACATTAATGCAATTAATATTTTATTCTAAACCATTCCATATGTTTTTACTTTTTGGCTTACACTAGAACAGATGCAGCAACTGAGTGAGAAACCCACAAGACAATGGGAGCCTCATTCCTGAGTTAGACAAATTGTTATAGAAGGGAGAGAGACCCAAGACATATTTCATAGAGATCCAAAATGTAACTTGATGCTATTCTTCAGTGCTTTGATCTATATTTTTTGAGCTACTGGGCACCTCTTGAGATATTTTATGCACCCTCAGTTCCCATCTAGCATCTCAAAGGAGTGGCTCTCTTTAAAGAAACCATGATTCAATCTAGTTCCTCTTGCAATCAAATACTATGATTGCATTTATTACTTGAAAAGGGGTGTGTGTGTGTGTGCGTACGCGCACGCACGTATGTGTGCGCATGCACACAAACATGCATATGTACATACATACATACTCATGTGTGTGTGCATAAACCCCCTGTAAATAGGGGAACACACTCCCCCTCCGTGCTTCTTTAGGGGAAAAATCATTAAGGCATGGGTCAGGTAAAGGCAGTATTGGCAGTTTGCCCAGAGCCTCAAGGCAGGAATCAGTTTGCACAAACTGAAGTATGTTGTAACTCCCTTATCTTTAATTCAGAGGTGTGGTCCTAACTGGCTCCTGGCTTTTGCTGATTTGGTTCAAGATTGCCTGCTAACCTGGGTTTGCTGGCTTGGTTAATTTTTTTAAAGCCATTTTGATGTCTTTATGTAGAAAAAGAGACAGTATCATAAATGTAGTAGAGCAGAAATGCACAGAATTCCTTTGAACAAGTACCTCAACCTTTCTGTGCTATAGCTTCCCTACCGGCAAAATGGAGATAATATTATTTACTTATCTCATAAAGGAATCTACGAGGCATCATAAATATTTCTGAAGTATCTGGTGCTATAGAGGAAAAATAATGCATTCCTATGTCCTGCAAACTTAGCTCCCAGGATATCAATGCGTTATTAAATTCCCTTTGGGAGTGAGGGAGCACAGCTAGGCTACAGTATAACATTATGTATTTTTCATGATTGTCCTGCAACAACTCGTAAGTGTAAATGTACCCAGCAGCTCTAGTGCATTGCTCTATTAAACAGGAAGGTTGCCTAGCAAAGGGGCCTACACTTGGGGTCCAAACAAGCCGACATGGGATAATTTCAGAGGCTTATCTAAACTTCCTATGATAATGTTCTCAGTCCACACGATCTGAACTGAGGTGTTAAGAGAAGTGGGCATTGGAAGACCTTGCTGTTGGAGATAGGATATTTTGAGAAGGATTTGGTGTTTGAGGTAGCACTGAGGTTTAAAGGGACTCTGAGTTTTAAGAAAGGCCTATGGGAAGATGGTAAAGAGTTTGAATGGGAAAGTGTTTGGATGTCTTGTGGAAAGTGCGGAGTGGGAAATGGGGCCTCAAAATAAGTTAATAAGTCCATTTGTTGTAAAGAATCCTCACTTGTCCCCACAGTGTCCCGTTGCCTCACAATCATTTTGCTGGTTGCTGCATGGGGCTGGGAGGGAATTTTGCCCCCCCCGTCAGGGTTTTTTAAGCCTTCTTCAGGGGTGCTGAGTGTTGGCTGCAGCCAAGGCTGGGGATTTTGACTGTGGTGTGCCAGTGCTCCTGGTGGGACTTAAACCTGGAGGATCCTGGCTGGAGAGTTTTGCACCATTGCTCAGGATCAGAGCAATCACTATATTTGGGGTCAGGAAGGAATTTTCCAGGGTGAATTTGGTATGGGCTGGGGGGGCAGTGTTGCTTTTCTCTGTAGCAGGGCAGGTTAGGATGTTATGTCTCATATTGTCAGGGTTGACTGTGCAGTTTTGGACAGGCTGTCCAATGGATTTACATCAGATGGTTTGGATAGGAATGGTCCTGCCTCAGGCAGGGGTTGGTCGTGCTGACCCCTGGAGGTCTCCTCCAGCCCTGCTTCTCTGTGATTCTGATTTGTGGACCTTAGCTTCAGAATCCCACTTCTGTGAAATACAGAGGTGACAAGCCCTGTCCACGTAGCAGAGGGGAGGCTGGGAGACAGGGATTCAGTGACTTGCCTAAGGATAAATGGAAACCTTGTGACTGCGCTGAGAACCAAACTGAGGTGTTCAGGGTCCCAATCTACTGCCCAGGTGACTAGACTTTCCCACTGGAAGGTGGTGCTGCAGGCATCGGCGCTGGGGAGGACGGGCCGCAGTTCAGAGATGGCAAGAAGAAGGCAGCGAGGTCTTTTTCTCGGAAAAAAAAGTAGATGGGGCTTTAGTTGGGAGAGGTGACTGGTGCCCCGAGTCTGGGGGGGCACCCGCAGAAACTGGTGTCAGCGTTGGGGACTGTGAGCACCCACAGAAGCCGGTGTTGGTGTTGGGGGACAGCCCAACGTGCTGCTAGGAGCATGTGCCGCCCCTAGCAGCAGCCCATGGGGCTAATGAAGGCTTTGGGGTGCGGGTCCCGGGCGGGTGAGGAAGGAAGCAGTGCTAGTGGAGAGACCCGCGGTGTTTTGGGCAGATCTCGGCCAAGGTGGCATCAGTCAAGGACGGGGACGTTCAGGGCTTGGGAAAGGCTCGGGGCTGGAGGTGGCAGGTGTCTGGAGGAGGTGAGAAGCGAGCAGGGCCGGCGGGGGCACGTTGCGGGGGGACAGCGGCGGTGCACGGCCCGGGCCCGTGTGGAGCGGGTGCCGGGCAAC